>NW_027508011.1:0-59609 GCF_051348905.1 Ranitomeya variabilis | reverse complement strand
CCCATTCACGTTACAGTAGAATATCCTGAAAAACGAAAAAAAAATGTCACATTTGGGCAAATAACAATGTGATTCCGCCATTGACGTTTGCGTTCTGTTTTTACAGCCATCAATGTGCGGACAAATGACCGGATTGTCCAGCTCCGTGCAGAGACCATCATCTACAGTCAGGAAAAAGAAACGATTTTTAGTTATTTATTTTTTCACTTTTTCTTTTCCGGGACCGAAAAACGACAATTTTTATGACGGTCACCTCGAGATTAGATCATTACACACGGATGGATCCAGATTTTGATACCGTTTTTTATTTCTTTATTTTTGCTTTAGGATCTTCGGTTTTGTTTTTGGTTAATATTTTTCCGATCTTTTTCTCTATAACTTTTTCCTGTGTTTTCGTCCCCTCTGATCACTTCTCCTATAGGGGGGATCACTAGTATGGCGGCATTTATTCGGCTCCGTCCATGATGGCAAACCATCGGACCCCGCGATCACGTGGTGGGTGGGCAGGTGGTGTCCTAACAAGCTAGTTACACAGCGCAGGCGTCACTGATCGGACCCCCACCTATTGTTCCCTGGCCCAAAATCGGGGTCCGGAGGAGCGGCTGAAGTCAAAGTCTACTGCGCTCACTTGTGGTCTCAGCTGCGTCCTTAGCGCCAAAATAAAAAACTGGGGTCACAGATTCCGGCATGGACCAACCAGTGATCAGGGGTCCGGAAGACCCCAGTAAGTTTCCTTTTATAAAGAGTAGAAAGATAAAAAAGAAAGAGCCAAGACCGAAACCCCTGAAGCCCCCGGAGCCGCTGCAGCCGCCGCCCGTTACCTGGTCCTGCTGCTCCAGGAGCTTCTGCGGGAAGAGCAGCTGCAGGATCTCGTGTCTCCGGCCCCCCGAGGACCCCGCGATACAGAGACCTGCAGGACAGAGCATCAGTAAGGCAGAGACCGACGGACCCCCGCACTGTGCGGCATAAAGGGGGCTCCGAACTGCAACCAAGGCGGACGGAAATCTACAGAACAGGACGGAGCTACTGACTGCGGTAGACAAGGCACTACAAGTCTCAGCAGGCCCAGGGGCAGTGTTGTGCTAGCAGCATGGGAGTTGTGGTTTACCAGTCATGTATATACAGCTCTGGCAAAAATTAAGAGACCACTGCACAATGTTCAGTTTGTCTGATTGTTCTCTTTATATTTTTCAGTAAAATGTAAATTGTTCTTTTATTCTATAAACTTCTGACAACATGTCTCCGAAATTCCCAGCAATAAATTTTGTATTTTCTTCCTGAAAAGGAGAAATGGTCAAAATGTAAAACCCCAGTGATTTCAGACCTCAAATAATGCAAAGAAAACAAGTTCCTAATCATTTAGAAACAACAATACTAATGTTTTACCTCCGGAAGAGATCAGAAATCAATATTTGGTGGAATAACCATGATTTGTAATCCCAGCTTTCCTGCGTCTCGGCAGCTTTCCTCCAGTCTATCACTCTGCTCCTGGTAGAATAATGTCAGCCGTTCTTCTGTGTTTGATGGCTGTGACCATCCATCATCCTCCTGATTACATTCCAGAGGTTTTCAGTGGGGTTCAGGTCTGGAGATTGGGCGGCCATGACAGGTGACAGGGATTTGATGTGGTGGTCTCTTAATTTTTTCCAGAGCTGTACACAGCCCACAGGTAACAGGCGAGACCCCCGGTACAGGAGGTGACAGGATGTACCCACCGGTGTCCCCCGACCAATCCACGACTCTCGTCACCTCCTGCAGCTCAAATATCCCGATATCTGAGGACAACAGAGAACAATCACTGCGGCCTGATAATGTACGGACCCCCATAATAGCTTCACCCACAAACCCCCCATAACAGTGCGTCCTCCACAGACCCTCATAACAGTGCATAACCCACAGACCCCCCATAACAGTGCATCCTCCACAGATCCCCATAACAGTGCATCCTCCACAGACCCCCATAACAGTGTCCTCCGCAGACCCCCCATAACAGTGTCCTCCACAGACCCCCATAACAGTGCGTCCTCCACAGACCCCCATAACAGTGTCCTCCGCAGACCCCCCATAAGAGTGTCCTCCACAGATCCCCCCCATAACAGTGCGTCCTCCGCAGACCCCCCATAACAGTGTCCTCCACAGACCCCCCATGACAGTGCGCCCTCCACAGACCCCCATAACAGCGTCCTCCGCAGATCCCCCATAACAGTGTCCTCTGCAGACCCCCCATAACAGTGTCCTCCGCAGATCCCCTATAACAGTGCATACTCCGCAGACCTCCATAACAGTGTCCTCCACAGATCCCCCATAACAGTGCGTCCTCCGCAGATCCCCCATAAGTGTCCTCCGCAGACCCCCCATAACAGTGCGTCCTCCGCAGATCCCCCATAAGTGTCCTCCGCAGACCCCCCATAACAGTGCGTCATCCACAGACCCCCATAACAGTGCGTCCTCTGCAGACCCCCATAACAGCGTCCTCCGCAGATCCCCCATAACAGTGTCCTCCACAGACCCCCATAACAATGTCCTCCACAGATCCCCCATAACAGTGTCCTCCACAGATCCCCCATAACAGTGCGTCCTCCGCAGATCCCCCATAACAGTGTCCTCCGCAGATCCCCCATAACAGTGTCCTCCGCAGATCCCCCATAACAGTGTCCTCCGCAGATCCCCCATAACAGTGTCCTCCGCAGACCCCCCATAACAGTGTCCTCCACAGACCCCCATAACAATGTCCTCCACAGATCCCCCATAACAGTGTCCTCCACAGATCCCCCATAACAGTGCGTCCTCCGCAGACCCCCCATAACAGTGCGTCCTCCGCAGATCCCCCATAAGTGTCCTCCGCAGACCCCCCATAACAGTGCGTCATCCACAGACCCCCATAACAGTGCGTCCTCTGCAGACCCCCATAACAGCGTCCTCCGCAGATCCCCCATAACAGTGTCCTCCACAGACCCCCATAACAATGTCCTCCACAGATCCCCCATAACAGTGTCCTCCACAGATCCCCCATAACAGTGCGTCCTCCGCAGATCCCCCATAACAGTGTCCTCCGCAGATCCCCCATAACAGTGTCCTCCGCAGACCCCCCATAACAGCGTCCTCCGCAGATCCCCCATAACAGTGCATACTCCGCAGACCTCCATAACAGTGTCCTCCACAGATCCCCCATAACAGTGCGTCCTCCGCAGATCCCCCATAACAGTGCGTCGTCCACAGACCCCCATAACAGTGCGTCCTCTGCAGACCCCCATAACAGCGTCCTCCGCAGATCCCCCATAACAGTGTCCTCCACAGACCCCCATAACAGTGTCCTCCACAGACCCCCATAACAGTGTCCTCCACAGATCCCCCATAACAGTGTCCTCCACAGATCCCCCATAACAGTGTCCTCCACAGATCCCCCATAACAGTGTCCTCCGCAGACTAGAATCTGCCAGCGCCTCACTGCTCAGTGTCCATGTTGTTTATGGGCAGATAACCTGTAAAAGTAACAAAATGAACGTTCTTTCCCTTCTGTGAATCGGTCCCATGATTAGATATTTGGAGAGAAGATCGATATATTTTATTGCGATGACATTTTCAGTCCCAAATGTCCCGACTCAAACATGGCCGCTCTGCAGCCTCCGTCACGTTCAGCGCATGTGCGTTAAGCGAAAAGCCAATTTAGTGTTGCGTCACGGTGGTTCGGCGCGGACTCTGCGGAGCGGTTGGCGCATGCGCACACAGTAGTTTGTGTGGTTTGTGGACGCTGAGGAGCTCATGGTGGCGTCTGTGGTTATCCCTCGTGGTCTATGTCGGCAGCGCTGTAGAACTACAAGTCTCAGGATCTCATAGTACTACTGTTCAGTATTTAGTGCCTGTAAAGTGTTTATGTCAGGCTGAGCTCCGTTTGGTGTCACGTGGTGCTGGCGGCTGCCGGTGCTGGTAACCGTCTAGACCGGACTCTTCCTCCGCACTGTTAACCGTTTAGTGACCCTGCCGGTGTTGTTTCATCTGGTTTTTCCTGTGTTTCATCTCTGTGGCGCCGTGTTTCGTCTCTGTGGCGCCGTGTTTCGTCTCTGTGGCGCTGTGTTTCGTCTCTGTGGCGCCGTGTTTCTTCTTTGCGCCATGTTTCGTCTCTGTGGCGCCGTGTTTCGTCTCTGTGGCGCCGTGTTTCGTCTCTGTGGCGCCGTGTTTCGTCTCTGTGGCGCCGTGTTTCGTCTCTGTGGCGCCGTGTTTCGTCTCTGTGGCGCCGTGTTTCGTCTCTGTGGCGCCGTGTTTCGTCTCTGTGGCGCTGTGTTTCGTCTCTGTGGCGCCGTGTTTCTTCTTTGCGCCATGTTTCGTCTCTGTGGCGCCGTGTTTCGTCTCTGTGGCGCCGTGTTTCGTCTCTGTGGCGCCGTGTTTCGTCTCTGTGGCGCCGTGTTTCGTCTCTGTGGCGCCGTGTTTCGTCTCTGTGGCGCCGTGTTTCGTCCCTGTAATAATGTAAAGAGATAAAAGGTAGGCCTCATAACCGGGAATCACCACATAAATAAGAATAGCATGATAGAACACAGCTTTATTTCACAAAATACACAGAAGGCAAAGCACACACATTAAAACCATATAAAAAAAGGGGAGATACAAAGAAACCCCGTACACACAACGGCCCCTAATAAGGCAGAAAAGCCCGCACATAACTGAGGGGTACAAAGTGAACATGCCCACCGATGACAATAGCTATATAGACAGCATGACCATCAAGTCTGTAACATGAGCGCGGCTCGCCCGAGTGCCTGCGCAAATGACAAACCAATAAGCAGATGCCAAGTGACATAACAGCACACATCAGCTAAGATGAAGCCAGGAGGAAATAACGGAGGGTTAAATGACGAAAAATACACTATAAAAGGAACATCCAGATGTAACTCCTAAGCAGATAGGGCCAGTACTGCCACCAAGAAGGACATGTAATACTGTCCACTACACACCCAACAGTGAACCTGGCGACTGGAGAGAATGAGGTGCATAAGCGGCAAACCTGCCTTAAATAATAACCCTTCCGTGGCCAGCCATGGGCAGAATCATGTGAGCATGAGGACCCTAATAAGTGAAAGTGCGGGCTGCGGAGACCCAACGCGTGTCGCCAGACTTGTGGCTTCGTCCGGGGTAGTAACCGCATTGCCAGCCTAATGTTTAAATAGGAAATAATCAGTTTACATTACCATGAACAGCTGTGCCTGAGCCAGATTCCCCCATGGAGTATGTGCAATCCTCATTGTACACGCCGAGCCCGGCGTGCGTCCTACTGCGCATGCGCCGGCGTCTCAGAGCGGACATACGTCATCCGCTCAGGGCTGCCTGACAGCGTGCACGCTGTGCATAGTGCGCACGCGCTGGAGTACAATGAAATGGTCACAGGAGTAAGTAAATAAGTGCTGAGTTATACCGCTCTGTGCTACTGACTATGGCCGGCGTCACACTAGCGAGTTTTACGGACGTATGAGCATAAACTACGTCCGTAAAATACGCATTGCACACGGCCCAATGAATCTCTATGGCCCAGCTCCTATCTGCCGTATATTACGCATCCGTAATATACGGTATGTTACGGGCGTAGAAAATCACAGCATGCTGCGTTTGTCACCGTATTGCGCCAATGAAAGTCTATGGGGGCGAGAAAAATACGGATTCCACACGGACCAGCAGTGTGACCTGTGAGAAATACGCAGCGGTGTTAGGGTGCGTGTCCACGTTCAGGAAACGCTGCGTGTTTGATGCTGCGTGGGGCCGCAGCGTCAAACACGCAGCGTCCAGATGTTCCAGCATAGTGGAGGGGATTTTTTAAAATCCCGTGTCCACTATGCGTGAAAACACGCACACGGCGGCCCTGCGACTCCAGACATGCTGCGCGTCTTTTAAGATCGCAGCATGTCCGTGTTCCTTGCGGCGACGCTGCGCCACCGCAAGGAATAACACAGGGCGCTATGCGAGGGGTGCGATGATCCCGGATGTGTGCAATGAACACATCCGGCATCATCGCGTCCCAGAAGGGGGCGGGGCTTAGCGCCGAGCGGGTTTGCTGCTCCGACGATACCGCCGGCCATCCTGATCGTGGACACGTACCCTTAGAGGAAAGCCCGTAATTCAATTGCCGGCTTTTCATTTCTCCTTCCCAAACCCGACAGGATATGAGACATGATTACATACAGTAAACCATCTCATGTCTTTTTTTTGCATATTCCACACTACTAATGTTACTAGTGTGTATGTGCAAAATTTGGGTGCTGTAGCTTGTAAAATAAAGGGTTAAATGGCGGAAAAAATTGGCGTGGGCTACCGCGCAATTTTCACCGCCAGAGTGGTAAAGTGACACCATTCTAAAAACTGCACCCCTCAAGATGCTTAAAACCACATTCAAGACGTTTATTAACCCTTCAGGTGTCTCACAGCAGCAGAAGCAACATGGAAGGAAAAAATGAACATTTAACTTTTTAGTCACAAAAATGATCTTTTAGCAACAATTTTTTTTATTTTCCCAAGGGTAAAAGGAGAAACTGGACCACGAAAGTTATTGTACAATTTCTCCTGAGTACGCTGATACCTCACATGTGGGGGTAAACCACTGTTTGGGCGCACGGCAGGGCTCGGAAGGGAAGGAGCGCCATTTGACTTTTTGAATGTAAAATTAGCTCCAATCATTAGCGGACACCATGTCGCGTTTGGAGAGCCCCTGTGTGCCTAAACATTGGAGCTCCCGCACAAGTGACCCCATTTTGGAAACTAGACCTCCCAAGGAACTAATCTAGATGCATAGTGAGCACTTTAAACCCCCAAGTGCTTCACAGAAGTTTATAACGCAGAGCCAGGAAAATAAAAAATAATTTTTATTTTCTCAAAAATGATTATTTAGCCAGCATTTTTTTATTTTCCCAAGGGTAACAGGAGAAATTTGACCCCAAGAGTTGTTGTCCAGTTTCTCCTGAGTACGCTGATACCCTATATGTGGGGGGAACCACTGTTTGGGCACATGTCGGGGCTCGGAAGGGAGAGAGCACCATTTGACTTTTTCAATGCAAGATTGGCTGGAATTAATGGTGGCGCCATGTCGCATTTGGAGACCCCCTGATGTGCCTATACAGTGGAAACCCCTCAATTCTAACTCAAACACTAACCCCAACACGCCCCTAACCACAACCCTAACCCCAACACACCCCTAACCCTAGTCTTAACCCTTACTCCAACCCTAAGGCTATGTGCCCACGTTGCGGATTTGTGTGCGGATTTTTCGCACCGTTTTTGAAAAATCGGCAGGTAAAAGGCACTGCGTTTTACATGCGGATTTACCGCGGATTTCCAGTGTTTTTTGTGCGGATTTCACCTGCGGATTCCTATTATGGAGCAGGTGTAAAACGCTGCGGAATCCGCACAAAGAATTGACATGCTGTGGAAAATACAACGCAGTGTTTCTGCGCTGTATTTTCCGCACCATGGGCACAGCGGATTTGGTTTTCCATAGGTTTACGTGGTACTGTAAACCTGATGGAAAACTGATACGAATCCGCAGCCAAATCCGCACCGTGTGCACATAGCCTAATTCTAACCCTAATTCCAACCCTAGCCCTAATTCTAACCCTAATTGTAACCCTAGCCCTAAGTGCAACCCTAACCCTAAGTGCAACCCTAGCCCTAAGTGCAAACCTAACCCTAATTCCAACCCTAGCCCTAATTCTAGCCCTAAGTGCAACCCTAGCCCTAATTCCAACCCTAGCCCTAATTCTAACCCTAATTGTAACCCTAGCCCTAAGTGCAACCCTAACCCTAAGTGCAACCCTAGCCCTAAGTGCAAACCTAACCCTAATTCCAACCCTAGCCCTAATTCTAGCCCTAATTCCAACCCTAGCCCTAATTCTAGCCCTAAGTGCAACCCTAGCCCTAATTCCAACCCTAGCCCTAATTCTAACCCTAATTGTAACCCTAGCCCTAAGTGCAACCCTAGCCCTAAGTGCAACCCTAAGTGCTGAGGACAGGACGGAGGGGTAGGGAACACTGACGGCGGCTGCAGATCGCCGCCGTCAGTCGGTGGGGGGCAGATCGGGGTCTCCAGCTATTGCAGTATCGGCCATGGCTGGATTGTAATATTTCACCAATTTTCATAGGTGAAATATTACAGATTGCTGATTGGCTGTTGCACTTTCAACAGCCAATCAGAGCGATCGTAGCCACGAAGGGGGGGGGGGGGCCTGTAGCACCCCTCCCCCTCCCCCTGTCGTTAACCCTTTCCCCGGCCTGCAGGGACGCGATCATTCTGTGACACAGCACAGGCGTCACAGGGCGGATTGACTTTCATGACGCCTACGCTGTGTCACAGGTCGGGAAGGGGTTAAAGGGGTGGTGGACCGAGGCTGATCCCTTTATCCGTGCACGTCCAAGAGCAGCAGCGGCATCAGGAGGACACGTACCCGCCGCATATCGCTGGCACCTGCCCCCCGGCAGCTTCTCCGGGTAAGTTCCGGGGCTGGAGGGCTCTGGGCAGGCGGTCTGGGGCGGCGCTGGATAGAGGGGGCTTTTCCTGATGGTGGTGGCGCTGCCTGGCCATTCTGGTACCGGCGCCGATAAATTTAGTCCCCAGCTTCGGTTCTCTGCTAGGCCGCATTCTGTAACTCCGCCCCCGCTGTGACGTGTCCCAGCGGCTCCGCCCACCTTTCTGGCGCTTCTCGTACAGGACGAGAAGCGCCTCTTGTAATCTCGGCGGCCATCTTCCCTTCTCCCGCGGCCCCTCTGGGCACACACTGGCAGTTGGTCTCTGAGGTAATTTGTCTGGTCTCTGAGTGAGGTAATTTGTCTGGTCTCTGAGGTAATTTGTCGGGAGCAGCTCCCGCAGGCGTCGGCACTGTCTGGGGAGGCTCACAGCTACAGTGGGGACACAGGGTCTGGGTGAGGGGGCTTCTCTGGACCACCCTCCTCCTCCTGCTGTAACCCTCTCACTGCAGAAGTGTCCTACAGGGGACACACAGAAGGGTACAATGTCCCGACCTAAAGCATCTATACAGGCTCACTAGGCTATTGCAGCCCTTCACTTCATGTACCTCCTTGCCAGTCTGTGTTTCCTTAGGCTCAGACTTCTGCAAGGCCTGTGACCCCCCAAATTACCTCAGGAGCCTCCGCCACCACCAAGCCCAGTGTACCGAGCCCCCCTGAGTGGGCTACGACACTGTCACAATCCATGGCTTCTCTGGCCAAAGTGATTGAGTCCCTCCACGATCCCTCCAGGGGTCGGAGTATGCGCAGGTCTGACATAAATGGATCCTCTCCCTATGGGAGCAGTCGATCAGTAGGTGTCAGCCCTCTAGAAACCTACCGGTGTCTAGGAAAAGGATCAGCAGCACGTCCCCAGAGCGTTCACGTGCATTCTTGTTGGCGAGTTACGCTTCTCGCTCTCCCTCCCCAGGGGTCAGTAACTACCGCGATTCTGAGTACGAATCGGACGGCCCCTTGGACTTGGATTCACAAGACTTCCAGGTGCTCGCATAGGCAGCACATATACTAAAATTGGAACGATACAGAGAAGATTATCATGGCCCCTGCGCAAGGTTGACACGCAAATTCGTGAAGCGTTCCATAAAAATGGTGGATTCGCTGATGGAGGAGGTCAATCTGACACATTGAAGAGAAATCTGATTCCGTTCCGGATCAAGCTGCATCCTTTAAGAGGACTAAACACCCCCATAAGACTTTTGCAGTCCACCCTGAGTTTACGGCCATACGCAATCGTTACAGGGAGCGACCGGACAAACGCTTCACAGGACAAAAGTCTCTCGAAGCGAAATATCCTTTTTCGGCTGTGCCGGGGAAGGATTGAGCTGAATCCCCTGTTGTAGACCCTCCAGTTTCTCGCCTGGCATCCAAGACCCTTTTATCCGTAACGGATGGGTCATCCTTTAAAAATCCCACAGACCATCAGATGGAACACCAGGCTCGCTCTGTTTTTTGAGGCCTCAGGCTCGGCCCTCTGCCCTTCAGTCGCTGCAGAATGGGTTTCTAAGGCGATAGTCTTCTGGGCAGATACCCTGGCCAAATCCATTCAGAGCGGTAATTATCTCCTCTGAAGCAGTCAAATTTTGTGGCCTGGACATTACCTGGTACACGCATTTTGGTTGCAGCTGGCTGTTCTGCTCTATTGGCAGCGAACGCAGTCACGATCAGCAGAGCATTATGCTCAGAGAGTGGAAAGTGGACTCTGCATAAAAAAAAAAAGTCCTTGATATCTCTGCCTTTCCAGAGTGGTCGCCTATTTGGTAAGAACATGGATCAGCTTATTTCTGATGCCACGGGAGGAAAGAGTAAATT
The DNA here is from genome assembly GCF_051348905.1 of Ranitomeya variabilis. NCBI lineage: Eukaryota > Metazoa > Chordata > Amphibia > Anura > Dendrobatidae > Ranitomeya > Ranitomeya variabilis. The sequence continues at coordinate 49,301 of NW_027508011.1, read as the reverse complement.
TCTTCCCCAGCAGAGGCTTAGGTGTCTTTTTCGGAGACATCAACAATTTCGTTTCCGATCCCTTTGCTCCAACCCGGGCTGGTCCACCGTCGCTACCTTCCCCGGGTCAGGGCACTCCCCCACACAGGGACATAGGTTCTCAAGTCTCCTACAGACCTAGTCGACACTGGTCTTGCCCTAAACAGTTGAGATCTAAGGGATCTAGGTCTCAGAGATTTTCCGCCGCTGACTCCTGGCATCGTCTGGTCGACACCGGCAGGGTGGGCGGCCGCCTACTTCTATTCAGTCAGGCCTGGCTGTCCGTATTTTACAAGACCTCAAACTTCTAAACAAGTTTGTCAAGGTTTGTCATTTTCGCATGGAATCTCTGCATTCAGTCTTCGCTTCTATGGAAGAGGGAATGTTTTTTTGGCATCCATCGACATCCAAGATGCTTACCTACATATCCCGATCTTTCATCCGCCACTAGAGATTCCTGCGCTTCGCCATTCACGACCAGCATTTCCCATTTTGAGTCACTCCGCAAGACTGGGTCATTACCCCGGTTCCGGGAAATGAGAAGTTCAAGGGTTTCTAGTCGAATCTATTTGTGGTCCCAAAAGAGGATGGTACAGCCAGGGCCATCCTGGACCTAAAGCTTCTGAACAATTCTGTCAGAGTACGGCATTTGAGGATGGAGTCTCCCTCTCTCCAAGGGTTCCTGCACTTCGCCATCCGCGAAGAACATTTTCAGTTTAGCCTTGCCCTTCGGCCTTGCTACCGCCCCCAGGGTATGCTCAAAGGTCATGGCGGCAGTCATGTCCAGTCTACATTCTCAGGGCCTGGTCGTCTTGCTAGCCCTTCAGCAAGTGGCCTGAGCACTTTGTCAACCATCTGTTCGTTCCATCCGCCTTGGCATGAGGGACAACATGCGCTTTGGACGCATGTGACAGGAGCCTCTTCTCCCTCGTCAACATACTGCCCAGGGTAAATGGTCTCCTCAGAGGAGTGTTCTCTTCCCATCTACTGTATGTGCTGGAGATCCGAGCGATCTGGCTGTTCCTGCGGCGGTTCCATCGTCTCCTGACAGGCTGTCCCATCCGAATTCAATCAGACAATGCCATGGCCATGGCTTACAGAGGGGTCATCTGCAGCAAAGCGCGAGGTGGAACACATCCTTCACTAGGCCAATAGAAACCACTCCGTTATCTCGGCTGTTAACTCCTGAGCATGGAAAACTGGGCTGCGGACTTCCTCAGCTGTCAAGGCCTGCCCTCGGGAGAGTGGTCTCTTAATCCGGAAATTTTCCAGCAGACCTATCTTCACTAGAGGACACCAGACGTGGATCTGAATGCCAAGATGCTTGAGTTTGTAGCTCGATTACGGGACCTGAGAGCCATCGGGTGGACGCGCTCGTCCTTCCGTGGAGTCAGTTTAGTCTTCCCTACATGTTTTCCCCCATTGCTTTTGATTCCGAAGGCCTTCAGGAAGATCAAAGCAGAGGGAGTACCGGTGATCCCAGTTGCTCCTGACTGGCCACGCCGAGCGTGGTACGCAGAATTAGTGCAGCTTGTCAGACATCCCTTTGCAATCACCAGATCGACCAGACCTGCCTTTCCAGGGCCCGTTTGACACCAGAACTCAGGGCCCTGAGTTTGTGGGCTTGGCCGTTGACTCCTGGGTCCTAACCGTAGCTGGTTTCTCCCATGAGGTAGTTTCCACCATGATTAATGCTCTGAAGCCGGTGTCAGTACGCATCAGAAGCTGGTGTTAGTACGCATCTATCATCGGACCTGGAAAGCCTTTTTTGAATTCCTTCAGTCCGGTCTGTACTCGGGCCTAGCGCCGAGCTCCCTCAAAGGGTGGGTCTGCCTTGTCCTTATTGTTTCAGAATAAAGTCTCTTCCAAACCGCAGGTGAGAACTTTCTTTCTGGGAGTCTCTTGTGTGGTACCTCTACATAGCGCCCTTAGACGCCTGGGACCTTAACTTGGTCCTAGGTGTCCTATAGGAATCTCCCTTCGAACCGTTACAGGTTGTCTCTCCTACCTCTCATGGAAGGTCGCCTTCCTAGTCACGGTAACATCAATCAGAAGGATCTCGGAGCTAGTTGCTCTCTCCTGCCAAGCGCCTTTTCTGACTTCAGACACAAGGTAGTCCTCAGGTTGTCCCTGCCCTTCCTTCCAAAAGTGGTGTAGCTGTTTCACCTTATCAAGGATATTGTCCTACCCTCGTTTTGCCCAGCACCGGTGCATCGTGTGGAGAAAGCTTTCCACTCTTCGGATCTTGTGAGGGCTCTCAGAAGGTACGTGTCTAAGACGGTGCCTTTTTGCCAGACGGACGCCCTGTTCGTGCTCTCGAAGGGGCACCGGAAGGGATCGACCGCTTCTAAGTCAGGAATAGCCACATGGATTCGGTCGGCTATTCGAGAAGCTTAATGCGGGGATCAAGGCACACTCCACTCGGTCGGTAGGTGCTTCATGGGCCATTCGGCATCAAGAGTCTGCGGAGCAGGTTTGTAAAGTGGCGACCTGGTCTAGCCTGCACACTTTCTCAAAGCATTATGATGTCCATAGATGCTGGGAGTTTACTCTGTTATTTCCCACCCAGGGACTGCTTTGGAACTTCCGACGGCCCTGTGTCCTCCAATGTGGCGAAGGAGAAACGGGGATTTTTATGTACTCCTCGTAAAAAACCTTTTCTCCGAGCCACTCATTGGGGGACACAGCACCCACGGTGTTGGACTGAAGGCTGCTATTGTTTTTCTGATTTAACATGATGTACCTATTCTTGATGATAATAATCCTACTGCTTGGTCACTAAACTGGTTTGGGCTGGAGCCAGTGGGTGGTGTATATTGTAGAGGAGGAGCTAGCTTTTTTTGTATTCACTTAGTGTCAGCCTCCTAGTGGTAGCAGCATAACACCCACGGTCCTGTGTCGCCCAATGAGTGGCTCGGAAAAAAGGATTTTACGGTGAGTACACAAAAATCCCTGTTTTGATCATGTGATGGGGTCTATCACAGTGATCAAAATGAAACAATAGGAGAAATCTTTTTTCCTGGAAGAAGATGATGAGGGGCGGGTGCCGGAGCCCGAGGTACCAGGGGCGGATCCCATTTCTCTCTCCTCTGATGTGTTAGATCATAGAGGAGAGAGAAATAAATGGAAAATCTGCCTTTTTTTTTTTGCCATTAATCGGAGAATAAACCGACCCTAATCATGTTCTCCGGAGTATCAGCTACCCCCGGTAGCAGAGACCCTAGAGATTTTCCAAAACTGGGAAGCGCTATAACCTTATTTCTCAGCGCTGTTCAAAAGGCGTATAGACGGTCGTTAAGGGGTTAAGCAACTGTGCACACCTCGCTTGTAAAAGTCAACAGGTTGCTCCAAAAGACACGTTGTGACTTCGGAAATCAGAGTCTCATTATCTGGATAACTTAATTGTTGGAAAGAGGTGGAAGTCTGGTGAATAAAGGGATGTCGTAGAATTTTAGGCCACAGGATCGCGTGTTGTGAACTGGTGCATTGTCTTGCAAAAAGCTGACATCTTCGGTGAGCATTCCACGGCTCTTGGTTTTGATGGCCTCCTGCAATTTCCGCAGCAGTGAAGCACAGTATTCCCCAGTGATCATGGTACCCTTTGCTAGAGAATCCATCAATACTACTCTGTGCTGGTCCCAAATACTGTGAGCATGACCTTGCCTGCCAAGGGTTGGGCACGTGCCTTCTTTGGAGGTGAGTCATGATGCTTCCATTACATCTACTGGACTTTAGTCTCAGGATCCTAGTGATGGATCCAGCTTTCATCCTGTGTAATCAATCTGTTGATAAAATCCTCCTGGCCTCCACGGCACATTGTCAATAAAGCCTGAGAGCGTTAGACTCGTTCCTGCTTCTGGAAAGGTGTGAACAGCCGGGGAACCCAGCGAGCAGATACCTTATGTATGTGAAGATGGTCTTGGATGATTTTTTCCATGGACACCACACTAATCTTGACATTTTGGGCTAGGTGGCGAATGGTTATGCGGCGATTTTCCAAAAGGGCGCCCTCCACTTGCTGGATGATGTGTTCATCAATAGCAAAGTGGGGTCGCCCTGGAATTGGAGCTGTTTGCACCGAAGCCCGACCACATCTGAATTGACGATGCCAGTTCTTGACTACGTGTAACATATTATCCCTTTTAAAAAGATTTTTAAATTTTTATTAATGATATATTAAAAATACCACTTCCCAGTGAAAACGAAAAAAAAAAAAATTGATAATATACAGATCTACTGGGTGCACCTGCCCTCAACCAATGACACTACGCTCCCCTACTATCCCTACCTAACAGTGGAGGTTGGCACCCTGATAGATAATTTGGCGCCCCCACTCCGCGACGGCTGATAACCTACTGGCCCTATTAAGGACCTAGCCGGCTAAAGGAGGGAAAACATGGAGCAATTGGCAGAAATGAAGAAAGCGTAGGAGAGCTAAACTGAGGTGCACACCAGTATTATAAACTTTCTTTATCAAAGCCCAGAATTTGGGACAATGACACTACCATGGACATATACTTAAAACATGTAAGACATTACACACATGAATAAATATTGTTTTTATCTTTAGATAAATATGTCAGTTCTATTGCACAGCCTAAACAAATAAACAGCTATGTGCATAGAGGGTAGAAAATCAGCAGGAAAGACATAAATGCCAAATGACCTGGTTCGGTCCAAATTTAAGCCTGTGCATAACAGCACTCCCCTGTCAGCATTGGGTTAAATCAGATCATGTCTCAACACTGTGGTACACCTGAGACCATTTTCCATTACCCGTATATACAAAAATAGCCAGGGGTAAGTATCTATGTTTACACCCATTGGGGCGTATCGTGGACAGCTAAGTGTTTTTGTGTGGGGGACAATACCCCTTGTTACTGGCTGCCTCTAAAATCATTTATTGGTCCACTGCATTGTGTGTAAACATAGATACTTACCCCTGGCTATTTTTGTATATACGGGTAATGGAAAATGGTCTCAGGTGTACCACAGTGTTGAGACATGATCTGATTTAACCCAATGCTGACAGGGGAGTGCTGTTATGCACAGGCTTAAATTTGGACCGAACCAGGTCATTTGGCATTTATGTCTTTCCTGCTGATTTTCTACCCTCTATGCACATAGCTGTTTATTTGTTTAGGCTGTGCAATAGAACTGACATATTTATCTAAAGATAAAAACAATATTTATTCATGTGTGTAATGTCTTACATGTTTTAAGTATATGTCCATGGTAGTGTCATTGTCCCAAATTCTGGGCTTTGATAAGGAAAGTTTATAATACTGGTGTGCACCTCAGTTTAGCTCTCCTACGCTTTCTTCATTTCTGCCAATTGCTCCATGTTTTCCCTCCTTTAGCCGGCTAGGTCCTTAATAGGGCCAGTAGGTTACCAGCCGTCGCGGAGTGGGGGCGCCAAATTATCTATCGGGGTGCCAACCTCCACTGTTAGGTAGGGATAGTAGGGGAGCGTAGTGTCATTGGTTGAGGGCAGGTGCACCCAGTAGATCTGTATATTATCAATTTTTTTTTTTTCGTTTTCACTGGGAAGTGGTATTTTTAATATATCATTAATAAAAATTTAAAAATCTTTTTAAAAGGGATAATATGTTACACGAGTTTTGAATTTCCTTTCAACAATTCTGTTTTCATGTGTTTATTGCAGTTCTTGACTACGTAATATGATGGGAATCATCACCTTTCATCTCATCGAACGTCTCTTTGGTGTGCGGCCTTTCAATAAAGGAACTTGATGACGGCTCGGAATCCACTGGGTCCATTATCAAACTTCACACCACTCCAGCACCTGTAACATCAACACCGTTATCAGGTCTGAGTGGCAAATTGGCACAAAATCTACAGAGACTTGTATCATTACACATGTGCAGTGTCATCGTCCTGTGATAAATAGAAGTGGGTCAGGGAAAATCTTTAATGAACGCCCCTCGTATCTGTGAATCCAGATTTGGGGTAAGATTAAACAATTACAAGACAGGATCTTCAGCCTAAAAGATGTAATAGAGCTGTGTAGCTGGAAATCCAGCTCTGTGGTGAGTTGAAGCAGTTACTAGACAGCAAGATGGAGGTCATTGTACAGAGCCATATACCTGGAAATCCAGCTATTAGGTGAGATTAAACACTAGAAAGCAGCAGCATGGAGTAAATTATAGAGCAATACTGAGCAATATAGCTGTGAGTCCAACTAGGGTGAGACTAAACACTTACTAGAAGACGGGCCTCTCGCTGATCTCCGCATAGCCTTCAATAGGCAGCTATCCTGTAATCCCTCAGTGAGCCGGCACTCAGTCTTGTAATGAGTAGGATGATGCACCTTTTTTTCACAGTCACAGATGCACAGTTTTTCAGGGTGAAAAATATATGTGTGTGTGTATGTATATATATATATATATATATATATATAGATAGATAGATAGATAGATAGATTTTTTTTTTTTTTTCCATTTATATATTGAAATCTGTTTCCTTTGCAGAAGTAAAAGATGAGCGGACGAGCCAGATCCCGGGCCCGCGGCCGAGCTCGTGGGCAGGAGCAGGCCCCACAAAGACCACCTGGACAGGTTTTGTACCCCACTCATTAACCCTTTTAGTAATTCCTGCTGCTTTTTCATAATGGAGGCGCTTCAAGCGGTTTCTTTTTTTCCCACAATGCATTGCATTGTTCTCTAATCCTGCAGAGGCAGCAGAATTATGGGAATCTGGGTCCAATTTTTTTTTTCCTTACTATATTATTGAATAACTCTCGAATTTACAGGTACAGCAGACCCAAGGACCCCAGCCAACAGTCAGACCACCGCAGCCCCAAGGACCCCAGCCAGCAGTCAGACCACCGCAGCCCCAAGGACCCCAGCCAGCAGTCAGACCACCGCAGCCCCAAGGACCCCAGCCAGCAGTCAGACCACCGCAGCCCCAAGGACCCCAGCCAGCAGTCAGACCACCGCAGCCCCAAGGACCCCAGCCAGCAGTCAGACCACCGCAGCCCCAAGGCGCCTGGGCAGCAGTCAGACCACCGCAGCCCCAAGGCGCCTGGGCAGCAGTCAGACCACCGCAGCCCCAAGGCCCCCGGCCAGCAGTGAGAGCACAGCAGCCTCAATCCTGGCCGGCACTCGGACCACAGCAGCCCCAAGACCCCCGGCCAGCAGCAGTCAGACCTCAGCAGCCAGCACCTGAGCCTTTGTTGGTCGGAAGAGGGCGCCAGAGAGGCCCGCCGGCAGCGGCAGCAGAGAGACCAGCGCCCGAGGGTAAGTGTCCTTAATGTTCCAGGGTTAAGTGCGAAATCTGACTGAGAGGCTTGTCCGTGTGTCATGAATCGGAGGTGTTTGGTTGCCCCCAGTTCTTCATCAGGGATTTATTTATATCCCAGTTCCGGTTTGGAACTTGCAGCTCTTTGCCCCCCCCTTACCCTCAGGTTAGTCAGGGAACTACACCTAGGATAATTAGTCACCAGAAAGGCTGCCTGCTCGTGTACTGACTATCGGGCACGCTGCAGTGAGGGCGTTATACCTATTCCCAGTCACAGGCAGGAAATCAACTTATAAGACCCTTTCCGTCACTGCCCGCTTTGCTCAACAAGCTCAAAACGCTTCGCTGCCACCAGCTCCTATTACTATGATTAATAGTGGGTTGGCTTCTGACCTGATCAGTAGCAATGGCTTAGGTTGGAGGACTAGGGGTACGTTTAGAGCAAGGAGAACAACACAAGTAAATATTATATCTTTTACTCCAAGAAAGATTAGGCAGTGTTTACAAAGAGTATAAAAACGATATTACAAGATGAGGCAATTATAGTATGTACAGAACGATTACAAAATAAAAAGGATTAAGGATGAAAAGCACTTACAGTTCACGCATATCATGGCTGCCATGGGGCGAAGGAAGTGACATCCCAATGCATCAGGCTGGTTGCTGAGCCTCCTGTAGCAGGCTTCCTAGGCAAAAGACCACCTCTCAACTCAGCTGGTCAATGTTATGCCCTGTGCTTCATGACCACACTGATTGGGCGAAGCTATGACATGCACTCCCTTCTGGAAGTTATGAAAAACGTTACATCGGCCATAACTCAGGGTGGGAACCTCGTAGAAGGGCGCCAAAACAGTCATTCTCCCAAGCATGAGATTGCCGTTCATTTAAGTCCAAACATGACTTGGCTATGTGACTTGAGTAAGCAGTAATGCATTTCTCAGGTTCTGCTAGGCACTGAGCTTTGAAAACTCATGGGAGGGTAGCTCTACTGATGCACATTCCAAAAATGTAAGATTCCCCCTACCCCACTTAATCAATGCCATTATATTTGGTCTTAAAATGAACACTGTACTAGATAAAGAGATGGCCATGAGGCTGTAGGCTGCTTTCAACCAGTTCAGCGCCATAAAAGTAACCAGCGAGACTGCTAGCACACTGGTTTCACACATTACAGCTGAACAGCAGGGGAGAGGGAGAAGTGGACTTACATACGCAGCTGTGAAGGGGGGATCAGGGCTGGAGCCTGCTAGTACAAAGCCAAAGAGATGTAGCAGAGCTGTGTAGGCGTACATATTCATGACACCGTGATTTTAGGAATGTGCAAGGGCAAAATATTACAAAACCTCAAAATCCCGCAAAACATAAGTGGAATAGATGATGTGCATCATTTACGGGACCGATGCAGCCAATCACTGGCCACAGCAGTTACGTGGTGTACATGTAAGCTTCACTACTGAGGCCAGTGATTGTCTGCAGTCATCACATGGATGGTGGCTGAGATTTAGCTGCAGGATGACGGGGAATATCACCACTGAGTTGTGCGGGCTTTTCTTTGTTTATTTTTATATCTTTTTTTTTTCCTGTCACGATTCACACCGTGACTGTCAAGATCCCTTAGCCGCTGCCTACAATATGTCACGGATTGGGGTGACTTTAGACCAGCAGACGGCTATCACATGTGCAGGGGGGCTTATCCTAGTTATCCCTCCACTGCCACAATGTGATGAAAAAAAAACACACACAAGGCTATTGACCTCTTGTTTACAGCAGGGGCTTATTTTAGGTATCCCACTGCTCTTCAATATACCATGAACTGCAGGGATTTGTGTATCCCGCTTACAGTTCCACTTAAACCTTGCAGCTCTCTGGCGCCCCCCTTTTGTCAGGTCAGATTAGGTACTGCACCTAGGGTGATTATTCGCCAGAAAGGCTGCCTGCTATGTACTGGCTATTGGGCGCACTGCAGCAACGCGATAACTACTCCCACTCAGGCAGGAACAATAATTATCAAGCCGCAGTCGCTACAGTGACCCCCAAAAGCCTGCACACGGTCGCTGCCACCAGCTCCGATTGAACGGGTCTGGAGCTAACCCAAACAGTAGCGTAATTCCCTTCAGAGACAGGGTACGGTTTAGAGCATGGAGAAATAACTGGCATGAAATAATATACCCATAAAGTTTATGCAGTGTTTATCAAAATATTTTACAAAGATGTTACAAATGAGACAATTGCAAATATGTACAAGGTAATTATAAAAATAAAAGGATTAAATGAAGAAAAGGTAACACTCACATATTCTCAGATCATTGCATTTGCAGGCAACAGGCTAGGAGAGCTTTCCATCTATCCCAGTGCATTGGCACTCGCAGTCTGGTCGCTTCAGGTAAAAACTCACAACTCCCCCCCTGGAAGCCTGCCATCAACTTTATAACCTACAGCCTGTGACCTCACAGAAAGGGCTGTGTTGAGATCGCCCGCCTCTTTCTTCAGTGTAACTAAATGTCCCCTAAAGATATCTAATGCTGGTATCTTCGCTACAGGACATGTCAGAATCATATCATACCCAGCATTCATCTCAGATTACCGTGGGCTTTCTAATGAGATCAAATATGTCCTGTTATGTACAGAGCAATCACTACTTCTTCCCCCGATGGAGTTAGACGACTGTGTTTAGAGTGATGGGTAGATGTTTCGATGGAGATCAAGAATATGTATTTATCATTCTACTATCCCAAATAGTTTGTCTAATATCTCACAATAACAGAACAAAGGACCGCATGGTTCTAGAAGTTTCTCTAACAGTTCCTGCTAGTACCAATTTCCCTTGCAGCTATGCCAGTCGTAAATACCTTTCTTCAATAAAACTCCCCTCTCACATACATTGGCAAGGCAGCTCTTGGCTGAATGAAAGGGAAGGGGGTTTTTTAACCCACAGCATGCTAGCAACAGAACTAAACTTATATGATATTTCATACCATATCGTGACACCTCCCCCTTTTTGCGTGCGCTACGGCGGCAGAACCTCTCGGTATACCTCCATGCGCACCTCCGTGGGTTCACCCTGGCGGGACAGTCCATCTGCATTCCCATGCTCCCTGCCCGCTTTGTGTTCAATGGTGAAGTCAAATTGCTGAAGGGCAAGGCTCCAGCGTAGCAACCTGCCGTTGGTTCCACACATGGTGCTTAGCCAGCGCAGAGGGTTGTGGTCGGTCACCACCGTGAAGGTGCGACCGTACAAGTAGGGCTGCAAGCGCTGCAGGGCCCAGACTATGGCCAGGCACTCCTTCTCGATGGTGGAGTAGGCCACTTCCCTCGGCAAAAGTTTCCGGCTCAGGTACAACACGGGGTGCTCTTGGTCCTCCGAGTCAACCTGGCTGAGCACAGCACCAAGGCCAAACTCGCTGGCGTCGGTCTGTACCAAGAACGGTCGACTGCTGTCGACTGCTTTCAACACAGGGGCGTTGCACAGTGCTGTTTTCAACGCCTGGAAGGCCCCCTCACAGCCATCTGTCCAGTTGACGATGTGGGGTAGCTTCTTCCTGGTGAGGTCCGTCAAAGGTTTTGCCAGGCTACTATAGTGCTGCACGAAGCGCCTATAGTACCCTGCAGTGCCCAGGAAGGACATCACATGTTTCTTGGTCCTGGGAGTGGGCCAGTTCACGATCACGCCCACTTTGTCAGGCTCTGGTTTTAGGGTGTTTCCGCCTACCCGGTGCCCCAGGTAGTGAACCTCCCTCATGCCCATCTGGCACTTTCCCGGCTTGATAGTCAGTCCTGCTCGGTGAATTCGCCCGAGCACCTCCTCGAGATGCTGCAGGTGTTCATCCCAGGAGGGACTGAAGATGGCAATGTCATCTAAGTACGCCACAGCATGGTTTCTCCAGTCCCTGAAGCAGGAGATTGACCATCCGCTGGAAAGTGGCAGGGGCATTCTTCATGCCGAAGGGCATGACCGTGGACTCGTACAGTCCAAAGGGTGTGATAAAGGCGGACTTCTCCTGCGCCTCGGGGCTCAGGGGAATCTGCCAGTATCCGCGACTCAGATCCATTATTGTCAGGTATTTTGCGCCAGCTAACTTCTCAAGCAGCTCCTCGATGCGCGGCATTGGGTGCGCGTCAGAGGCTGTAATGGCGTTGAGCCCCCTGTAGTCCACGCAGAACCGGGTGGTCCGGTCCTTCTTTGGCACGAGAACTACCGGTGAGGCCCACGCGCTCTTTGACCGTCGAATCACCCCCAGCTGTAACATCTCATCGATCTCCTGGCGCATAATCTGCTGCACCTGGTCAGAGATTCGATAGGGTGTTCGCCGTAGTGGGGCGTGATTCCCGGTGTCCACCTCGTGGACCGCTAACTCAGTCCTTCCAGGCCGGTTGGAGAACACGACCCGGAAGGGTTCCAGTGTGGTTTGCAACTGCAACCGCTGTGGTTCATCTAGCGAGGCGCTTACCTCCACGTCCTCAATGGACCCACGGGCCTTGGCTTGGGCCAGCATGTCCAGGAGGGTGTCTTCCTCCCCGTCTTCGGGTGCGCTGCAGACCGGTAGGACGAAAGGTTCACGTTCGTGATGAGCCTTCATCATGTTGACGTGAAAGGCCTTTCGCCTACCCCGAGTGTGGTCAAGCGTGACCACGTAGGTGACCGGGTTGAGCTGTTGGTGGACGACGTACGGGCCCTCCCAGGCTGCCTGAAGCTTATCCGTTGGTACAGGAACCAGCACCCACACCTTTTGACCCACGTGGTAGGTCCGCTCCCGGGCGTTCTGGTCGTACCAGTGCTTCTGATCAGCCTGAGCCTGCGTCATGTTGTCATGCACCAACTGCGTCAAGGTCTGCATCTTGTCACGGAAGCGCATGACATACTCCACTATGGACACTTCAGAAGGGTTCGGCTCCTCTTCCCAGGATTCTCTTACCAACCCAAGGGGTCCCCGGACTCGCCTGCCGTACAGGAGCTCGAAGGGGGAGAACCCCGTCGAGGCCTGCGGAACCTCTCGGTAAGCGAATAGCAGGTGTGGGAGGTACCGCTCCAGGCGCGCCCTTGTGTCTCAACCAGCATGCGTAGCATCTGTTTGAGGGTACCATTGAAGTGTTCACACAAGCCATTGGTCTGTGGGTGATACGCACTCGATACCAGGTGCTTCACCTGCATTTTCTTACAGAGAGCCTCCATTAGGTGAGACATAAATTGGGTCCCTCGATCAGTAAGCATTTCCCTGGGAAATCCTACACGTGAAAAGATGGCCAACAGGGCATCCGCCACCTTATCTGCCCTAGTTGATGACAGAGCTACTGCCTCTGGGTACCGGGTAGCGTAGTCTACCACAGTAAGAATAAATCGCTTTCCAGAGCTGCTGGAGACGGCCAGCGGGCCCACAATGTCCACCGCAATCCTCTGGAAAGGCTCCTCTATCACTGGCAAAGGGATCAGGGGAGCCTTAAGAGCAGGCCCCGCCTTCCCCACTCTTTGACAGGTGACACAGGAGCGGCAGTAGTTTGACACATCTGTCCCCATCTTAGGCCAATAGAAGTGTTGAGACAGCCGGGCCTTAGTTTTGCTGATCCCCAAGTGTCCAGCTAGCGGGATCTCATGGGCAATCCGCAACAACTCACCCCGGAATTGCTGTGGGACGACCAGCTGTCTTTCCCTCAACCACTCCTTTTGTGATTCTCCGGGTACTGTCTCCCGGTACAACCTTCCTCCTTCCCAGAACACCTTCTCCTTATCAGTTTCGGAGAATGACGTCCCGGCGAGTTGTCTCAAACTCTCTAGGCTCGCATCTGCGTGCAGAGCGGCCTGAAACTCCTGGCTAGGGGAAGCCAGAAGTGACGTCAGGGTCCCTTCCCCACGGGAGCCCTCTGGGACCTGCTCTGGGTCCACCTCTGGTTCAGTCACACTGATGACTGAGGAGGGTCCGGAAGGCAGACAGTTATCTGCGTTTCGGGCACTCTGACTGCGGGTGACAGCAGCTACGTAGGCTGTCTCCCCGGGGGTTTCTACAGACCCATCAGCCGACGCTGCTACGGGTTCTACCTCCCCGTCCACCCCCATTACCTCAGGAGCATTGCTACTTATGGGCCAGTTACCTTCCTCGGTGGCACTGGTCAATTGCATGGCATCACCTTCCTCACGGTTCCCATGTATCTCCCCATTTCTCGTAGCACCGACACTTGCCCCTGCTAGGGGTTCCTCAGCCGTCTCACTCCGCAGAGCGACGGGGCTGAGCACTCCTGTACCTATGGACACATCAACTTTCATAGAAACATCATTATCAGATACAGTTGGCACAGGTACAACATTTCCACTATCAATCCTAGGGAAAAAATGGTTATCAGATGCAATATTACAAGATAAAGCATGGTCAGGTAACACATGCGACTTCCCATCATCATCATCATCATCACCAGGGTTAACTTTACCCTCATTAGTAGATTGGGGAGGAGGGTCATCCACGAAGTATGCAACCAACCTCCCCAAATCAGTCCCCAACAAAACATCAGTGGGCAAATTATCAGACAGCCCCACTTCCTTCACCCCGCTCCCAGCACCCCAATCAATAAAAACCCGGGCCATCGGTAAGGGACAGCTGATGCCCCCAATCCCAGTGACAGTTAGGGTTTTCCCCGGAATGATTTCTTCAGGGGCCGCCAGTTCGGGTCGGATGAGGGTTTGTTCAGCCCCGGTGTCCTTGAGGCCTGTAGCAACACGACCTCCCACAGTGACGGGCTGTACGTTGTCACACACCCTCCCAGCCACACCACCCACCAAAAGAACTGCTGCATTAGGCCCTGGGGCCTGGGATGAGGGGTTCTTCTGCTTGGCTGGACATCGGTGACTGAGGTGTCCAGTCTACCGGCAGTGGTAACACTGGCGAAGTTCGGTGGTAGGTCTGGTGCTGTTGGCCACGGGGACAGGACCTCTGGTATGTTGGCTGGCAGGGGTACTGGCGTTGGATGCAGGCTTACCCCCTCTCCAGCTGGAGGTGACTGGCTTCCGCACTTCCGATCTACGGTTGGCCTCATAGGCATCGGCAATCTGCGCTGCTTTCGTCACGTCTTTGGGTTCTTGGTCCATCACGAACTGTCGCACCTCAGTTGGGCAAAGATGGAAGAACTGGTCTTTGATCATCAGGTCTCGCAGCTGGGCAAAAGTGGTTACTGCCAGTCCTTGGGTCCACTGGTCAAAGTGGGTCCCCAGTCCATGCACCACATCACTGTAACTGTCGTGTGGGCCACGTTGGAGGGTCCGAAACTTTTTACGGTACACCTCGGGTGTAAGCTGGTACTTGGCTATCAGAGCCTGCTTGATGGCCTCATAGTCACCATCTTGTTCTTGAGGGAGGGCAGCAAACGCCTCCAGAGCTTTTCCTCTCAGCCCTGGTGTAAGGTACCGTGCCCATTCTTGTGTAGGCAGCTGGTACTGTCTGCAGGCTTTCTCAAAGGCCCGCAGAAACGTGTCCAAGTCCCCATCCTTTTCCATAACAGGAAAGTGGTCAGGCCGGGGCTTCGGTATCTGAGCGCTGCTGGGCTCACGACTGGACTGGGACGACCCCCCTGCATTTGTAGTTGGGCCATCTGCAGCTGGTACTCCCTCTCCGCTTGGGCCTCTCGCTCGGCTCGCTGGGCCTCTCGCTCGGCTCGCTGGGCCTGGGCCTCTCGCTCAGCTCTCTTGGTATTGCTGGATCAGCTGCAGATGTCGGTCCAGGTCATCTGCGGAGCATTGTTGCAGAGCCAGCTGCAGGAGGAGGTCTGCGCCCCCTTGGTTGCCAGTAGGGCCCGTATTCAGTGGTTGGACCTCTGCTGCAGCACCATGTTCGCTTGTGCTGGCATCTGCGGCTTCTGGGCTCTGTTAGTGGTCTAGAGCGGCTTCCCATTGCATCAGGGCTGCGACCAGTTCGCTTTTGTTTTTGCTTGCATAGTCAATGTGCTGTGACCTGCATAAGGCAACAAGGGTGTCTCTGGTCTGCTGCTCATAAAAGGCTTCTCCCAGCCCAACCATGGTTGCCAAATAAAAGATAGGATAGAAAAAGGGAGGGGATAATTACCAGTACACACAATTGTCTCAAGACTAATAAACACTGAGTTCTTTCTCCAAACTTATTTGCGCAGAGTTCTCGCAAGAACTTTCTGCAAGTTTTTAGTGAGAGGAATGATTGCTCAAACCAAATCACTAATGCTCTAATATCCCACCGCCTTGCCACCAATATGTCACGATTCACACCGTGACTGTCAAGATCCCTTAGCCGCTGCCTACAATATGTCACGGATTGGGGTGACTTTAGACCAGCAGACGGCTATCACATGTGCAGGGGGCTTATCCAAGTTATCCCTCCACTGCCACAATGTGATGAAAAAAAAACACACACGAGGCTATTGACCTCTTGTTTACAGCAGGGGCTTATTTTAGGTATCCCACTGCTCTTCAATATACCATGAACTGCAGGGATTTGTGTATCCCGCTTACAGTTCCACTTAAACCTTGCAGCTCTCTGGCGCCCCCCTTTTGTCAGGTCAGATTAGGTACTGCACCTAGGGTGATTATTCGCCAGAAAGGCTGCCTGCTATGTACTGGCTATTGGGCGCACTGCAGCAACGCGATAACTACTCCCACTCAGGCAGGAACAATAATTATCAAGCCGCAGTCGCTACAGTGACCCCCAAAAGCCTGCACACGGTCGCTGCCACCAGCTCCAATTGAACGGGTCTGGAGCTAACCCAAACAGTAGCGTAATTCCCTTCAGAGACAGGGTACGGTTTAGAGCATGGAGAAATAACTGGCATGAAATAATATACCCATAAAGTTTATGCAGTGTTTATCAAAATATTTTACAAAGATGTTACAAATGAGACAATTGCAAATATGTACAAGGTAATTATAAAAATAAAAGGATTAAATGAAGAAAAGGTAACACTCACATATTCTCAGATCATTGCATTTGCAGGCAACAGGCTAGGAGAGCTTTCCATCTATCCCAGTGCATTGGCACTCGCAGTCTGGTCGCTTCAGGTAAAAACTCACAACTCCCCCCCTGGAAGCCTGCCATCAACTTTATAACCTACAGCCTGTGACCTCACAGAAAGGGCTGTGTTGAGATCGCCCGCCTCTTTCTTCAGTGTAACTAAATGTCCCCTAAAGATATCTAATGCTGGTATCTTCGCTACAGGACATGTCAGAATCATATCATACCCAGCATTCATCTCAGATTACCGTGGGCTTTCTAATGAGATCAAATATGTCCTGTTATGTACAGAGCAATCACTACTTCTTCCCCCGATGGAGTTAGACGACTGTGTTTAGAGTGATGGGTAGATGCTTCGATGGAGATCAAGAATATGTATTTATCATTCTACTATCCCAAATAGTTTGTCTAATATCTCACAATAACAGAACAAAGGACCGCATGGTTCTAGAAGTTTCTCTAACAGTTCCTGCTAGTACCAATTTCCCTTGCAGCTATGCCAGTCGTAAATACCTTTCTTCAATAAAACTCCCCTCTCACATACATTGGCAAGGCAGCTCTTGGCTGAATGAAAGGGAAGGGGGTTTTTTAACCCACAGCATGCTAGCAACAGAACTAAACTTATATGATATTTCATACCATATCGTGACATTTCCCGTTCCCCCTTTAACACTATCCTGACCTAGGAAGTGCTGATAGTCCTCATATGGGATGCAGGTGTGCGGACCGGTGTTGCATAGCTGGCACCAGCCTCTAACAGCCGAGATCGGAGACAGCTCTGATCACTGCTGTGTGAACAGTTTTTAGATGCTGCTGTAATTCATTGCTGCATTTATACAGGTGCAATCCCTGTGGTGCTGGGAGCAGATTGTCCTCATCCCAAAAATATAGATATACATATGTATATGTGTAAGCTTTTCTGGTGTCTCTGCAATATATCAGCGTCTTTTGGTCATCTCCCACTTGGGGAAGAAAAAAAACGAATCCGGATGTTGTACGTACCCCTAAATGGTACCAATAAAAACAGAAGTTCGCCCCACAATAAGGAAGACCTCGCACAGCTCCAGCTACAGATCTCAGGAATAGGGCAATACCATTATTTTATTTATCGTATTATAAAAATGAAGTTTTTTAGAAATATTTGTGGTTTGAACATTTTCGGAAAAAAAATCTTTTTTTTATTGAAAATTTCCCAAACCACAAATATGATACAATATATTTATAATTATTATGTGTATAGTATGTGCATATATATATTATTTTTGTGGCTTTAAATAATTTGTAAAAAGATATATGGTATGTACAATGCTCAAAAAAAATAAGGGGACACTAAAGCACCATATCCCAGATATCACTGAATGAAATATTCCAGTTACAAATCTTTTTCATTACATGGTGAAATGCATTGAAAACAATAAAACCTAAAAATTACCATCGTAAATCACAACTAATATCCCATGGAGGTCTGGATTTAGAATGAAGCTCAAAATCAAAGTGGAAAATCAAATTACAGGTTGATCCAACTTCAGTGGAAATGCCTCATGACAATGAAGTGATGCTCAGTAGTGTGTGTGACCTCCACGTGCCTGTATGACCTTCTTATAATGCCTGGGCATGCTGCTGATGATGTGGCAGATGTTCTCCTGAGGGATCTCCTCCCAGACCTGGATTAAATCATCTGTCAACTCCTGGACAGTCTGTGATGTAACATGGTGTTGGTGGACTGAACAAGACATGATGTCCCAGATGTGCTCGATTCGATTCTGGTCAGGGGAATGGGCAGGCCAGTCCATAGCTTCAATGCCTTCATCTTGCAGGAACTGCTGACACACTCCAGCCACATGAGGTCTGGCATTGTTCTGCATCTGAAGGAACCCAGGGCCCAGCACACCTCCACATGGTCTCACAATGGGTCTGAGGATCTCCTCCCGGTACCTAATAGCAGTCAGGGTATCTCTGGCGAGCACATGGAGGGCTGTGCGGCCCTCCAAAGAAATGCCTTCTTACACCGTTACAGTCATCCTGGAGGATGTTGCAGGCAGCAGAACGTTCTCCACGGTGCCTCTTGACTCTGTCACGTGCTCAATGTGAACCTGCTCTCGTCCGTGAAGAGCACAGGGCACCAATGTCTCATCTGCTAATCTTGGTGTTCTCTGGCAAATGTCAATAGCCCTGCATGGTGTTGGGCTGTAAGCACAACACCCACTTCTGGATTCACCGGGCCCCTATACCACCACTCTCATGGAGTCTGTATATGACAGTTTGAGCAGACAAATGGATGTTAGTGGCCTGCTGGAGGTCATTTTGCAGGGCTCTAGCACTGTTCCCCTTGCTCCTCGTTGCCCAAAGGAGGAGGTAGCGGTCCTGCTGGTGGGTTGATGCCCTCCACATCTCCTGGTGTACTGGCCTGTCTCCTGGTATCTGCTCCATGCTCTGGACACTGCTCAGACCCAGCTACCCTTCTTGCTACAGCTCTCATTGCTGTGCCATCCTGGATGAGTTGCGCTACCTGAGACACTTCTGTGGGTTGTTGACACCGCCTCATGCTACTGTACAGTACCTCAAAGGGTGAGAGCAATGACAAAATGCAAAAGTGTCCAAAGCTGCCAAAAAGGATGAGAACAGAGAAATGGTCTGTGGTCAGCCCTGCAGAACCACACCTTTATAGGGGCTGTCTTGCTAATTGCCTATTTGCCTGTTGCTCCATTTGCACATCAGCAGGAGACATTGATTCACAGTCGGTGCTGCTTCATAACTGGACAGGCTGAATATTTCAACCACAAATAATAATTGTATGGTTATAATCCCAGACAATCCTATAAAAGGTTATTCCAAATATGGGAAGTGATCACCTATTCACAGGATAAGTAAGAACTTGCTGGATGCTGGGGTCCGGCTGTGGGGCCCCTACTGATTGCTAGGATGAGAGGCCTCCTGGTGTAGTCTCACAGGATGCTTCCTGCCGCCACTGTGCAGTATTGGGGGCCCCTTTTCTGTCCTGTGACCCCCTGTATGTGTAAGGGAGACCTGTGTAGCTAATAGTTTAACAAACCTTTTTCTTTCGCTTAGTTCTGCAGGTGTCAGCCGGACTTGCAGAAGTGTCTATCGGGGAACGGGGCGGCCGTAGGCGCGACTTCCATGACGTCGGGGTGAACACCCGGCAGACTATCGAGCACGTCCAAAAATCGAAAGCAGGTAATCGCGTCCTCGAATCTTTTTCCACTTATCTTGTTGTTTCTTGCTGTTCTGTGGAAAGCTGGATGACAAACATGTTTCCACCTCTACAACTCCTGGGTTTGTCATCTAGTTATCACCAAGTCAAAAAGCTGCACATGAAGGGTTAAAACATGCATGTCTCTGGTCCCCAAATCTCGCTGGGCGATTGGAGTCTTTTTATGCCAAATATTTGGAAATGAGAAATCAATAGAGGTGACGGGGGTTTTTACACTACTGGAAAAGGGGCCCCAAAAGATAGAAAGGAAAAGGCAAGCAGTACTCATCTTACCCCGGTCCTCCGCCTGTTCTCTGCCGCTGCTCCTATTTGCTTTTCTGCTGTAGCAGTGACACCACATCAAAAGCGCACATCACTGCTGCAGCCAATCACTGGGCACGGCAGCTCCTGCCATCTACATGATTGACTGCAGCGGTGATGTGCGCTATTGAAGTGGTGTCGCCACTGCAATCAGATTAGAGCAGCGGTGAGGAACAGGCTTCACATGATGACATTTGTGCGAACAGCCAGATTAGGTGTCTTAAGAAAGCAACTGAATGGACTGAGAAATGCAAAAATATTTTCTTTCTATAGCCCCAACATATTCCACAGCACTTTACATTTTACAGGGGAAATTGTACAGATAATAAACATTACAACCTAACAGTCACATAAACAACAGACACCAAGAGGAGAGAGGGCCCTGCTGCTCGCAAGCTACAGTCTGAGGAAATAGGGGAGACAGGAGAGGTGAATGGTGACAATTGCTTTCATTGTTCGGACCAGCCATAGTGTAAGAAATCGGGTGTTCTTGTTAAGCTGCATGAACCGGTTATCAGCCAGAATATGTAACCGTACAGACACAGAGGCTATTAAATGCATAAAGCGTGTGAGGAACCTGGTTATGAAGAAAATGTTGAATGGGCAACACAGTGATAGTTAAAAAATGAGTTGAGGCGGTAGGCCAGTCTGAAGAAATGCACTTTTATGGCACGCTTCAGGCTATGTTCACACGTTCAGGATTTCCATCCTTTTTTTTTTCCTGACTGAAACTGCAGGTCTCTGCAGAAAACGCTGGTGCGTTTTTGGTGCGTTTTTTAGTGCGTTTTTTAGTGCGTTTTTTGATGCAGTTTTGTCTGCAGATTGTCTGTGTTTGACAGAAATAAAGTTTACTGCAGTGGGGGGGGAAAAAAAAAAAAGAAATGATGTCATTTCCTTGTCCAACCCTTTTCTTCTTCCATCCTCCATTTTGGGACTAAACACCAAAATGAGTGGACGTGTTTTGAATGACAGCGCTCCGCGTTTTGCGCCGCATGCGTCACTGCAGCGCACGCATCCGGGCGCAGAGGACGCAGCAAGTTGCATTTTTGCTGCGTCCAAAATCAATCGAAAAAAGGACGCATGCGGCGCAAAACGCAGCGTTGTGCATGCGTTTTGCTGCGTTTTACTTTGCGTTGTGTGTTGCGGCGCCGACGCTGCGGCGCACAACGCAAATGTGAACATAGCCTAAGTGCCACGTATCACGTATTTCAGTGCCACGTGATACGTGGCACGTATTTAAGTGCCACGTGCCACGTATTTAAGTGCCACGTGCCACGTATTTAAGTGCCACGTGCCACGTATTTAAGTGCCACGTGCCACGTATTTAAGTGCCACGTATTTAAGTGCCACGTGCCACCTATTTAAGTGCCACGTGCCACCTATTTAAGTGCCACGTGCCACGTATTTCAGTGCCACGTATTTCAGTGCCACGTGCCACGTATTTCAGTGCCACGTGCCACGTATTTCAGTGCCACGTGCCACGTATTTCAGTGCCACGTATTTCAGTGCCACGTATTTCAGTGCCACGTATTTCAGTGCCACGTATTTCAGTGCCACGTATTTCAGTGCCACGTATCACGTATTTAAGTGCCACGTGCCACGTATTTCAGTGCCACGTATTTCAGTGCCACGTATTTCAGTGCCACGTGCCACGTATTTCAGTGCCACGTGCCACGTATTTCAGTGCCACGTGCCACGTATTTCAGTGACACGTATCACGTATAAGTGACACGTGTCACGTATTTAAGTGACACGTATCACGTATAAGTGACACGTGTCACGTATTTAAGTGACACGTATCACGTATAAGTGACACGTGTCACGTATTTAAGTGCCACGTATTTAAGTGCCACGTATCCCACGAAGATTTTCCATGGAGAACAGACACATCCAGAGATATGTCTGCTCTCCACGGATGCAGCAACACACTGACAGGAGCCATAGTTCCTGTCGGTGTGTCACTGCGCATGCGCGAGTTTACCGGCGGTCATTGACCCCGGCTCTCTCGCTTAACGGCAGTGCTGCGTGGGAAAGTTCAACGCAGCTGTACTGCTGTTAACCGAGACGCCGGAGTCATTGAGCTCCGGGACAGCACCCGATACACTGCTAGGAGCTTCGCTCCTGGCAGTGTATCGCCGGAGAGCAGCCGATCGGCGTGGGACACTCGTTTTATGGATTCTGCGGACAGGGAGTATGGATTTGGTTTATTATTTTGTGATTTTTTCCTGGAGGATCGAGGGCTTCGCCTACAAGTGTGCTGTTGGTGAGTATATACTCTGTTATGTGTTGTATGTACTGTACTGTGTGTCATGTATGTGTATTGTGTGTAGGTGTTTTGTGTAACTTTACTATTGTGCTAAGTCGCCGGACACAGGGACAACTCTCCCATCCTAATACCGGATGGGAGTAGTAGTCCATACGGCGACTTAGCACAATGGAGGCACTATCGTCGCATGGGGACACGCGCGCACACACACACACACACACACACACACACACACACACACACACACACACACACACACACCAAATCAATCAAACGGCCGACACGATCCCCATGCGACGGTATGCCTCCATGTCTCTCCGCCCACGCACTTCCGGCCCCGCACTTCCGCCGGCTTCCCCGCACTTCCTGCTGCAGCGGTTCTGCACCACAAACCGCAGTAAAACCCGCAGATATATTTTTGATCTGCGTGTTTTACTGCGATTTTGACCTCACAATGGAGGTCTATGGGTGCAGAACCGCTGCGGTTCAGGAAGAAGAATTGACATGCTCCTTCTTTTTTCCGGGAGCTATTCAGCACGGCTTTTTTTTTAAATTTCCGGACCATGTGCACAGTGTGTCCTGTTTTCCATAGGGTACAGTGTACTGTACCCTGCATGGAAAACAGCTGCGGAACCGCAGCGGCAAAACCGCCGCGGTTCCGCGGTAAAAAACGCACTGTGTGAACATGGCCTAAAACTGTGGGTATTGGGGATTAATCGTATTATCCTGGGTAGTGAGAAGACTTGGAGACGGGAGTGGGAGGTTCTGATTATTGAGGATGTTGGCCTCAGGTCATTAGCAGAACGGAGGGCACGGGTAGGGTGGTGGACTGAGACCAGGGAGGAGATGTAGGGTGGTGCTGAGCCATGGAGCGCTTTGTGGGTGCGAGTGATAAGTTATATTGAGCTCTGTAGCGGATGGGTAACCAGTGCAACGACTGGCACAAGGTAGAGGCATCGGTGTAACGGCTGGTGAGGAATATGATCCTGGCTGCTACATTCAAGACAGATTGGAGAGGGGAGAGTTTAGTAAGAGGGAGGCCGATTAGTAGAGCGTTACAATAGTCCAGACGAGAATGAATACGAGTTGAAAGTAAAAGGTCGAATTCTAGAAATGTTTTTGTGTAGATGACAAGAGCGAGCCAGTGATGTGGGGGGTGAATGAAAGATATGAATCAATTATGACCCCAAGACAGCGGGCATGTTGCTGGGGAGTGTAATGGTGGAACTGTCGGGGTCGTAAAACGACAATATACCCTTCCTTCACCAGTCATTCCAAATTAATATGTGTGCAGGGCATCTGGTACCGGATAAGAATAAATCAGACAGGTAGCTGGTTCAAACTTAGTTAATGCCCCGTGCATCCACACATGTCTGCAGGTCACACCAACTGGCTTTATTCTAAGATACACAATACTATATTGAGTGTTAGGGGAAGGCGTGCATTAGGCGGGGTTTAAGCTAGCATTCAGTCTTTCTGATTTGTTCTGACGTCTTCTGGTGGATCCTCCTTTTCTTCTCATTCCTTAACTTTCGTTTCTGAAGAAATGAAAGTTAACTCTTCGGACGCTGGACTAAAATGAAGAATGAACACTAGCGGCCATCTTTAATACAATTACATTTGCATTAGCTAGCAGATAGGAAAAACTTATTGTTTCACAGTATATGATATAAAAGTACAAAAAGAATATAAATATATATATAAAAATACAAAGGTATATAAGAAAATACATTTTCACCTTGACAATCCCCCCTAAACACTAAGTTTTTCCCTTAAAGAAAGATCCTTTGAGACTGTCCATGTGATGGGAAAAGGGGAGATGGATTTCTTCATCCAGACACCTCAGAAACTCTCCCCTAGCGAGAGGCCTCCAGGCAGCTGAACCCTTCACTAACCTCACATGGAGTTCTCCCACTGTCCCTAAACTAAATCTCTTAGCATCATCTGAGAATGGGGGGTTCTGTCTACTCTCTTGAGGGGGACATACTTAGGGATCTCCCTTGGATCAGTACCATCGTACTCTGGTGGGTCTACTTCTTGATTGAGGAAGGTGCCAGTCGGAGTTGCTTTCACTAACTACCTAGGCCTGCCCAGGTGCACTTATACATCCATCATATTGTCATTATTTGTTTGTAAAATGAGAAAGGTTGGTTCTCAGGGTCAGCCAATTGTTTTTGCATAGCTAGCTAGTCAGAGGGCCTCCAGGGATAATACTCCTGTATCTGTCTTACCCTACCTGATGTGGTTGGTTCTCTGGTGGTGGGGGCGACATGACATGCTGGTCTACAGCTCCTTCCCAAAAGGATTACTGTCTGCCTACTCCTAAAAGTTAATGTCCCCACTATCCGCCAACCACAATCCTGTGTCAGCTTCTTATGTCACTACATGTGATCTTGTCTGGACAGGATTCAGTGTAATACTCTTAGGTCGGGTTGCAGCACGGGTCATACAAGTGTTAGGGCCCAAATCCTCAACTATACCCTTAAAGGCATCACAGCTATAATTGACAAATCTTTGTTCACTGTAATATATATATATATTTGATCCATTCAACATTTTTATTAATCTGCACCTGTGGGATTATAGAAGCAATGCCGGCATAAATCTGGTTCTGGGCTTTAAACTGGTCAGGCACCCCCCTTTGGCACTCCAATGGCATTAATATATATCAGTGGATCTTCTTCACAACTCATGTGGAGCTGATCGAGACTTCTCCTCTTTCTGGTAGGTTCATCAGGTATCTTTGGTGTACATATATTGTGTATGTTTAATTAGCAAATCAGTATCTAGAGAACTGTTCTCTTTGCAGAAACCTGTCTCGAAGATCCCTACTGGTGTACCTGTGGTGTCGTGGGAATTATAGCAGGTGTAATTGTCAGCTAATACGGTTACTTCTCCTGGGACCTTAAGTTTGGGTTTCTCATGAATTAGTAGGACATAATCTGGGCAATCAGTGGGCTTCAAACCTTTCAACAGATTCATGACACAGGCAGTGGTGTTGTCATCAGGGAAAAGCAATGCATGTGTGTATAGGTGTATATTCGCAGCAGCACAAGCAATACATCCTACAGAGATATTCTGAACTTTTACATTGTATCTCACCCATTCTAACCATAGGTTTTTCCTTGGGGCGGTTTGTGTTTATATGGAGAAAACCTCTTGCCAACTGAGACTTGGAATGGGTATCACTTCATTAACTACACTTTGCAAACGCTCACTTGGGCCTGTTTTAGGTATACTGGTAACAGGGGCCTTGGTTGGTCTGAAACTAATATCCTGGAGCTGTATATGGCCTAAATTCCCATAGTATCCACTACTAAATACATAATTATAATGCCTTCCTAGTACAAACGTCTGCAGATCAGCAGATTGGGGGTTTTCAAGATTCAGGAGGAGGGGGTGACAACTTTTACCCCATTTACAGCCTCTAGGTGGTTGCAGAAGGGCTGTTAGATGCATTCTCTCACGAAGACTCCTACCCGCTCTATCCTTAGGGAACATGGCTTCGCTAGGTTTATATCCCCAATCATCCCCTGTATTCCAGGCAGCATCTGTCCAATAATAACAATTATCATTGTCATTTCTGGTAACACACATATAAAACTGGATAATTCCCTCTACCATCAGTCTTGGAGCACTTGACTACATCACAGAAATCAAATCGCCAGATATTCACCGGGGCTGTCAGGTTTACCCAGAGAATAGTGGGGCCAGGATTCTTATTTTTGCAATAGGGGCCGAAGAGGTAGGGGCGAGGATAGCCCTCAGTTCCAGGATCAAAAACAACAGCAACATTTCCCTTCAGTCACTTCTGTGATTAAACACTGGTTCGGTCTCTTTTGCAGTGTGAGGCGTGGATCCAGGTGCTCTTTCCTTCAAGTTTTACTGCAGTGGGGGGTGACCAGGATCACCGTGTGAGGTCCTTCAAATCTCGGCTGGAGACAATCTCTGCGCACAAACTTTTTCACATACACCAGGTCTCCTGGCACAAAGGGATGGTGTCCAGGAACCTTGTCTGGGTCTGGAAAAGAACTGAAAACGGTTAAATGCACTTTGGCAAGGTGTCCATGTAAGGCCTGCACATAGCTAGTCAAGTCCTGGTACTTGAGCTGCAACTGTTGTGGAAAGAAACATTCAAGATTGGGGCCCCTGCCAAACAGAATCTCATACGGTGACAGTCCTGTCTTCCTGTTTGGGGTATATCTTACTGAAAACAAAGCTAGAGGAAGGCATTCTGTCCATGGTTTACCAGTCTCTGCCATTGTCTTCTGGATTTTAAGCTTAAGAGTTCCATTTAGTCTTTCCACTCTTCCACTACTCTGCGGATGGTATGGAGTATGCAATGCTTGACTTACCCCCAGTGCTGCCATTACCTCTGACATGATCTCTCCAGTAAAATGGGTACCCCGATCGCTTTCAATGACTTCAGGAACTCCATACCTGCATATGATCTCAGCCATCAGTTTCTTCGCTGTTGTCTTAGCCGTAGCTTTGGCAACTGGGTAGGCTTCTGGCCAACCTGAAAATAAATCAATGCAGACCAACACATACTCATACGTCCTTACCCTAGGCAACTGAATATAATCAATCTGCAGTCTCTGGATTTGGTAAAGGGCCGGGGAGTGTGTTTGGATGGGGTTTTCACTGTCCTACCCTGATTATGTGTGGCACATATCATGCAGCTCTGTACCTGCCTTTCTGCGCAGGTGGAAAACCCGGTGGGCAATCCATTGTTTCTGTAGGGTGTCACACATGGCCGTCTTCGAGTGGTGCACATTCTCGTGCAGAACCTGTGCCATCATTGGGTACAGTACCTGTGGTAGGCAGACCTTTTCACCCCTCCCCCATAGTCCAGTGACGGTATCAGAGCAAGCCCCTATCTTTTGCCACCTATCTTTCTCCTCCTTACTTGCCTGTTCTTGTAACCGGGCTAAGATGTCTTTCAACACAAGTGGAGATGGTGGGGTGTCTAGGTGATGTACTTGAGAGGCCACAGGAGTGCTTGCTGCTTTCTTCGCAACCTGGTCTGCCAGTGCATTACCCTTTGTCCGTCCACCAGTGCCTTTGTATGTGCCTTTACCTTTATGATGCCTGCTTGGGTGGGAAGCTGTAGTGCATTCATAAGTTGCTGGACTGCCTCAGCACGTTTAAAGGGGTGGCCATTTGCTGTCAGGAAGGCCCTGGCTCTCCAGATAGGCCCGTAACCGTGTGTAATGCCAAAAGCATACCTGGAATCAGTGTAGATATTTACAGTCTTACCTTCTGCTAGTTTGCTCTGCTTCTGTAAGCGCCTTGAGCTCTGCTTCTTGTGCAGACATATGAGCTCGCATTGACTCTGCCTTGATTACCTCATGTTCTGAGACCACAGCATATCTGGTACAGAAGCGTCCTTGGTCATCTTGGTGACGGGATCCATCTACAAAAAGCTCAAAATCAGCATTAGAATAGGCACACTAGAGACCAGCCGTTTCCTGAGACATCAATTCTAGACAATCATGTAATTTGGAAACCTAATCTTGTTCCTCTGGATCCATTCTAGAAAGAAAAAGAGTGTCCTTTTTTCATGTCACCTATATGTCACCTACTCCTCCCCCCTTTGGATCCAGGGGAACCAGGAGAAAAGTAGCGGGGTTCAGGACAGTGCACCTTTTCAAAGTCACATTAGTAGGCATGAGAATAGCACACCGAAGTCGCAGCTGTCCAGCCATGGACATGTGGCCAGGTTGTACTTGGTTAAGGATACTATATACATCGTGTGGGGTGGCCATAGTCTCTCCTGGTTGCAAGGGGCCATAAGTGGCAAGGTAGGCCTGACACTCTTGGGCTATGACTGGCCCCCCTTTGGCATAACTGTCCACGTCAATTGTCATCCCTGATAAATGAATGTAAACAGAACTGGCAATCTGGGTGTAATGGAATGCTGAAGAAGACATTGGCAAGATCGATAACTATGAACCAAGCAGCATCCTGAGATATCTGGGACAAAAGAGTATGTGGCTTAGGCACCACCGGAGTTTCTGGAACAGTAACTGCATTAACTGTCTGTAGATCTTGTACCAGCCGGTACACAGGGGGTTGGCCGGGTGGGGTCTTTTTTTTTTTTTTCTCAACAGGAAACAAGGGCGTGTTACATGGGGAAACACAGGGTATCAGGGCACCATTATCGAATAACATTTGTATTTACCCCTTGAGATACTGCTCCTGATCATATTTCAAAGGGTATTGATGGACTTTAGAAAAAGGGGCACCAGGTTTGAGAAACACTTTTACTGGTTCTACAGGCATTATTGGGGGAGAATCTGGGTCTATCAGGACCATCATCTTGGAATTATATCCTGGAGCAGAACTGTAATAATAAATCTGCCCCCAGTAAATTTACCGAACATATAGAAAAGATTACGAACTGAACAGTAACTTCAGGGAAAGGTCCCACAGGGATAGGTTTTATAAAAGTATATTTATTGGGTCTGTCATCTACTCTAATTAAAACAAGCTCTTGATCTGAGAATTGACATGATGAAGCTTGGAGGGAGTTAGATTCCTATACAGGGTTAAAGGCGTATTGGAGTGTGAAGCTGGACTTGCATGTACAATAGGAGGCAGAAACTGAGATCTATTACATAGAGATAAGAAACACTGACCTCGCAACTGCAAAGGTGGGGGCTAGTGAGCGAGCAAGAATGATTACAGCTAGTGATTTAACCCTTGTCTTTACTAAACCAAGGACAGAGAAAACTTTGGAATGCAATACATGGCCTGCACCCCCCCCCCCATCCCTCTAGCCCGCAGCGCCGAGGGGAAAAATTGCAAACGGGTCGCGCAGCGGCTCACACAGCCCCTCCCATCTAGTACACTACGCAACACTGATACAAAGCTCCGTATCTTCTACAGTCACAAACTGCAGCAGTTTCCAGACTTAATTTCAACAATACTTTCCTATAATCCTCCGTGGTCTGGGCGGAGCCCCAAGGATGGCACATACGCACACACAAGGCAGGTCTCCACCCAGGTTGGATTCTGCACAACACAAACAGGACACACCTACGCTTCTGGAGATCTCTTTCCGCCGCCATTACAGGGCGCTGACTGGGACTGCATTTTCATCATCAGTGGCACGGCGGCCATTTTACAATCTGTAAGATCACAGTTCAAAGGCATTTTATAACCAAATACGGGTTCTATATTATCTGATCCTTCCTCTCCATCAACCTATTTTCATCCTTTGTTCTTTAAGCCTCGCTGCAACTCGCAGATAAGCTTCTTGACTGTCTCTTGCCCTCCCGTGACCATTGTCTTGACTTCCACGACATCCTCATCTAACTTGTGGGGTACGGACTTCTACTTTAAGATACGCAGCTTGGCTCCCAGGATACTATGATTTTCTGCAGTAAAACCACTGGCAGCGATCTTCAACACTGTGTTCCACAGTACGGAGCCTCACGTTCGACGTACTAGGAAAAGAGCCTCGCGCTCAATGTTTCCTGTCCCTAACCTGAACACAGTGATTAACAGACTATCCTGCCACGATATCCCAAACAGTCGGGAGGCAGCCTCCTAATGAGACCCCTCCACAAAAATATAGGTGGTCCCCTCACGGAACGTCTTAGGTTACCTAACTAGACAGGTGGTCCCCTCACGGAACGCCTTATTTACCTGCCTGCACAATATCACAGAGGCTGCGTCTCCTGTCCCTTTCTCTAAGCCGCCCCACACTCTACAAGTAGCTCAATCTTTCACTCCACTTCACTACTAGACAATAGTCACGGGCAGGGTGGTTGAACGGAGTACAATGACTGGTGGAGAAGGTGTGGTGTACAGAGATCGCACAGGATGCGACGTCTCTCAGTTGCTGGTTCAGAGCGTGGCACAGGATCGCATTCGATCTCACCACTCGATCGGTCACTCCCCAGACCCAAGGAGACCACAGACAAACCAATAACGGCTGAGACACTAGCAAGTGTGACACATACAGTGTATATGATCGCCACTTACCGTGTGAAGAGGGTGATCAGTCCTCGAGGTCAGCCACTACGGGTATCATCCACAGACATCCAGGCATGGGTCCAGGGGGTCTCGGATCGCTGGCCACGCCCCACGTTGATCGCGCCAAAATTGTCGGGGTCGTAAAACGACAATATACCCTTCCTTCACCAGTCATTCCAAATTAATATGTGTGCAGGGCATCTGGTACCGGATAAGAATAAATCAGACAGGTAGCTGGTTCAAACTTAGTTAATGCCCCGTGCATCCACACATGTCTGCAGGTCACACCAACTGGCTTTATTCTAAGATACACAATACTATATTGAGTGTTAGGGGAAGGCGTGCATTAGGCGGGGTTTAAGCTAGCATTCAGTCTTTCTGATTTGTTCTGACGTCTTCTGGTGGATCCTCCTTTTCTTCTCATTCCTTAACTTTCGTTTCTGAAGAAATTAAAGTTAACTCTTCGGACGCTGGACTAAAATGAAGAATGAACACTAGCGGCCATCTTTAATACAATTACATTTGCATTAGCTAGCAGATAGGAAAAACTTATTGTTTCACAGTATATGATATAAAAGTACAAAAAGAGTATAAATATATATATAAAAATACAAAGGTATATAAGAAAATACATTTTCACCTTGACAGAACCACACACGGAAATGGCAATGTCGGGCATAGGTAGGTTCGCAGATGGAGGAAACGCAAGGGGTTCTGTTTTTGACAGGTTTAGTTTCAGATAGAGGGAGGACATGATGTTGGAGATAGTGAAAGACAATCACTGGTGTTATGTAATAATGCAGGCGTGATTGTCCAATAGGGGTGGTGTACAATGAGAACTAGCCTAGGACTGATCCTTGAGGAACCCCAACAGTAAGGGGAAGATGAAAGGAGGAGGAGAAGGAGCCAGCAAAAGATAGTGACGGAGCGGTCAGAGATGGGAGGAGAACCAGGAGAGAACGGTGTCCTTGAGCCCGATAGAGCGGAGCATAGTGAGGAGGAGCTGATGATCCACAGTCACATGCTGCAGAGAGATCCAGGAGATCGGCAGGGAGCAGAGACCATTAGATTTAGCTGTTAGTAGATCATTAGAGACTTTTCAGTAGAGTGTATAGAGAGGAAGCCGCATTGTAGAGGGTCCAGAAGAGTGATCTGAGAGATAGCGGATTGCACGGGAGTGGACCAGGCGTTCCAGGAGTTTAGAGATGAAGGGAGATTAGGGACAGGTCTATAGTTGGTAGCACAGTTTGTCAATGGATGTTTTTTTTAGGTAATGGAAGTATACTGGCGTGTGTAAATGAGGAGGGAAAGATACCGGGAGAGAGGGAGGGTTGAATATTTTTGTTAGGTGAGTGGTGACAGCCAGGGAAAGGGACTGGAGGAGATGAGGGAATAGGGTCACTGTTGCAAGTAGTAGGGCGAGAAGAGCCTGATCACGTCGTCTTCCGTGACTGGTTCAAATGGGTAAAATATAACCATCTCCCCTAATATCGGCAGGCTCCTCTGGAACCCTCATTTCTCTTGTGACCAACCACATCAAGCTGGTGTCCCGACCACAGTGGGCCCTGTACCAGTATCACGTTGACTTCAACCCCGCCATGGAGTCCAAGCGTTTGCGGTATGCCCTCCTGTACCAGCACGAAGAAACCATCGGGAAGGCCCGGGCGTTTGATGGAACTGTGTTGTTTTTACCAAAAAGACTGAATAAGGTAAAGTTGTTCCAAGGACAGCGGGTCATCGATGGAGGGCAGTGATGGAGGTGCCGCGTGTAACCAGACAAGGCCTCGTGGGTCACTTGGGACCATGTTTGATCTGACATTGATGACCTTTCTGATCACCAATATCTGTCCTTTCACTCCTCTCTGGTAGTTGACGTAACGGTGATTGCATTTGATGGTTTTGGATTTTTTTTTGTTTGTTTTTGAAGGTCACCGAGGTGTTCAGCCAAACTCGAAATGGAGAGAACGTGCGGATAACAATCACCCTGACCAACGAGCTTCCACCGACCTCGCCCACCTGCTTCCATTTCTACAACATCATTTTCCGAAGGTCAGAGTGATGTAGGACTGTAAAATTATCGGCTTTAAAGGGTTAATCCCAAAATTTTAGGTTACTCCCCCTTTCCCCGACCATTGGGACCTCACACCATCCCAAATTTGGACGCTGCAGAACCCGTTTTGAATGGAGCCGAGGTGTTCATGCTGGACCTCCTCTCCAGCAGTCAGACGAGGGGGTAACATGATAATTTGGGAGTGTTCCTTTTACAGTAATGGTGTGAACCGATCAGCAAACTGTCCTGTATCTGGAGGCTCTCCTGCAAGACTGAAACTTTAGGCTCCTTGGCCCCAATGGAAAATCTTAAACCAGGCCCCCACCTTTCACGCTCCATTTATAATACTGTTAAAGGGTTGTCCAGGGTTAGAAAAACATGTCTGCTTTATTTCAGGAACAGCGCCACTCCTGACCATGGGTCGTATTGCACGCCAACTCCATTGAAGTGACTGGAGCTGCGTTACCACGCACACTTCATGTTTGGGGATGAAAGAAAGCAGCCATGTTCTTCTAATCCTCGACAACCCCTTTTAAAGGGGTCTTCCCATCTCCAAGATTTTATCCCAATATGTAGTAGGTGTAATAATAAAATTAGCAAATATCTCCAATTACAAATGTAGTACAGTTCTTCTAATTTGCTGTGTTGCTTACCCCATGTGCAGTGCTTGGCAGTAAGCTTAGGTTTCCATGGTTATGACCACTTATATAGTGACAGTTGTTAGTGGTTGAAACCATGGATACCTAAGCTTAATGCCCTGCACATGAGCAACACGGTGAATCAGAAGAACTACACTACATATCTAATTGGAGGTATTCGCTGTTAACCCCTTCATGACTTTGGGGTTTTCCGTTTTTCCGTGCTCGTTTTTCGCTCCCCTCCTTCTCAGAGCCATAACTTTTTTTATTTTTTAATTTTTCCATCAATATGGACATATGAGGGCTTATTTTTTGCGGGATAAGTTGTACTTTTGAATGATACCATTGGTTTTACCATGACGTGTACTAGAATATGGGAAAAAAAATTCCAACTGCGGTGAAATTGCAAATAACTGCAAATATTTAGCTTCACTAAATGCTAAAACTGCCCTGCCATTATGATTCTCCAGGTCATTATGAGTTCATAGACACCAAACGTGTCTGGGTGAAAAAAAAATTCCACACTTTGCTAAAAAAAAAAAAAAAACCCAAAAATTGCACCATTTTCCGATATCTGTAGCATCTCCATTTTTCATGATCTGGGGTCGGGTGAGGGCTTATTTTTTGCGCACCGAGCTGACGTTTTTAGTGATGCCATTTTGGTGCAGACACGTTCTTTTGATCGCCTGTTATTGCATTTTAATGCAATATTGCTGCGACCAAAAGAAAGTAATTTTGGCGTTTC
Organism: Ranitomeya variabilis; assembly: GCF_051348905.1. Taxonomy (NCBI): domain Eukaryota; kingdom Metazoa; phylum Chordata; class Amphibia; order Anura; family Dendrobatidae; genus Ranitomeya; species Ranitomeya variabilis. The sequence continues at coordinate 15,852 of NW_027508011.1, read as the reverse complement.
AAATTTTTTTTCTTGCTACGCCGTTTAGCGATCAGGTTAATGCTTTTTTTTATTGATTTATTGATCGGGCGATTCTAAACGCGGAGATACCAAATATGTGTAGGTTTGATTTTATTTTTGTTTTATTTTGAATGGGGCGAAAGGGGGTGATTTAGGCTACGTTCACATTTGCGTCGGCGCCGCAATGCACAACGCAAACAAAAACGCATGCACAACGCTGCGTTTTGCGCCGCATGCGTCCTTTTTTTCATTGATTTTGGACGCAGCAAAAATGCAACTTGCTGCGTCCTCTGAGCCCGGACGCGTGCGCCGCAGTGACGCATGCGGCGCAAAACGCAAGTGCGACGCATGTCCATGCGCCCCCATGTTAAATATAGGGGCGCATGATGCATGCGGCGACGCTGCGGCGCCCGACGCTGCGGCGCACAACGCAAATGTGAACGTAGCCTTAAACTTTAATATATTATTTATTTTTTTTATTATTATTATTTCATTTTTTTTTAAAACTTTTTTTTTTTTTTACTTTTGCCATGCTTCAATAGTCTCCATGGGAGGCTAGAAGCAGGCACAACACGATCGGCTCTGCTATATATCAGCGATCATCAGATCGCTCCTATGTAGCTGAATTCCAGGCTTGCTATGAGCGCCGACCACAGGGGGGCGCTCACAGCAAGCCAGCATCAGTTACCATAGAGGTCTCAAGGAGACCTCTGGTTGCTATGCCGACGCATCGCTGACCCCCGATCATGTGACGGGGTCGGCGATGAGCGCATTTCTGGACGCGCAGCTGGAAGCGGTAGTTAAATGCCGCTTTCAGCGTTTGACAGCGGCATTTAACTAGTTAATAGTGGCGGGTGAATTGTTATTCCACTCGCCGCTATTGCGCGCACATGTCAGCTGTTCAAAACAGCTGACATGTCGCGGCTTTGAGGTGGGCTCAGCGCCGGAGCCCTGCATCAAAGCCGGGGATCTGACCTCAGACGTACTATCCTGTCCGAGGTCAGAAAAGGGTTAATAATAATTTTTTCTTCTGCTCCATATTGGTGTAGGATCTTGGAGATGGGAATACCCCTTTAACCCCTTCCCGACGTGCCCCGTACTAGTACGGCGCATGTCTGGTCCCCTGCTTTGATGTGGGCTCTGGCGCTGAGCCCGCATCAAAGCCGGGACATGTCAGCTGTTTTGTACAGCTGACATGTGCGCGCAATAGCGGCGGGTGAAATCGCGATTCACCCGCCGCTATTAACCTGTTAAATGCCGCTGTGACAGCGGCATTTAACTACCGCTTCCGGCCGCGCGGCCGGAAATGCGCTCATCGCCGTCCCCGTCACATGATCGGGGGTCAGCGATGCTTCTGCATAGTAACCATAGAGATCTTGGAGACCTCTATGGTTACTGATGCCGGCCTGCTGTGAGTGCCCCCCTGTGGTCAGCGCTCATAGCAAGCCTGGAATTCAGCTACATAGGAGAGATCTGATGATCGCTGCTATGTAGCAGAGGTGATCGAGTGGTGCCAGCTTCTAGGCTATTGAAGCATGGCAAAAGTAAAAAAAAAAAAAAATGTTTTTAAAAATAATAAAAGTTTAAATCACCCCCCTTTCGCCCCATCCAAAATAAAACAATAAAAAAAAAAAATCAAACCTACACATATTTGGTACCCCCCTTTCGCCCCATCCAAAATAAAACAATAAAAAAAAAAAATCAAACCTACACATATTTGGTATCGCCGCGTTCATAATCGACCAATCTATGAATAAAAATAAAAAGCATTAACCTGATCGCTAAACGGCGTAGCGAGGAAAAAAATTTGAAACGCCAGAATTACATTTTTTTGGTCGCCGTGACATTGCATTAAAATGCAAAAACGGGCGATCAAAAGAACATATCTGCACAAAAGTGGTATCATTAAAAACGTTCTGCTCTGATCGCTGTTTAACACCGTACATGCTGCAGACAATCGCTGACCTGCATTTGAGCTGCACATTCCTGACTGGGGGGCCTCCAGGTGCAGAGCGGCCCCTCCGTGACACGGCTGCAGGGTGGCACTAGACGCCGTGTCCGCACCTCTGGGCTTTATAGGAGGCCGTGACGTTTGCTCTATACGGCAATACTGACAAGTTCTGGTCTCGGATGAAGAATATTAAACACAAAGCCACAATAGAAATCTACATATAAAAAACATAAAATCTCTAATCTTCTGATCTGACCGCCTTTCCCATCATTAATGATGAACACTAAAAAAATCCTATTTGTTATCGCCACATCCAGGAAAGTCTGATCTGTGAAAATCTAAAGTGATTCATTTCCTGCGTTACACTTTGTAAAGCAAAAAGAAGAAAAACCCTGAATTATTTGTTGTCTGTTCCCCAAAATGATAAAACCTCAGTCACATCTTCCAGTGGATCCCACATCCCCTCGCCCACTGCTGGGATCACACACGTCCTCCACCTGCAGAGCTGACAGCGCCTGTTCTCTCCCCCCAGACTCCTGAAGATCATGGACCTGAAGCAGATAGGACGCAACTACTACAACCCGAGCGACGCCACCGAAGTCCGAGCCCACCGGTAACCAGCAGAGCAGGGTTTACATGGGACTGACCATGCTGTACTCATGGGAGCATGTAATGTATGTACACAGGGACTGCACCAGCAGAATAGTGAGTGCAGCTCTGGAGTATAATACAGGATGTAACTCTGGATCAGTAATGTAATGTATGTACACAGTGACTGCACCAGCAGAATAGTGAGTGCAGCTCTGGAGTATAATACAGGATGTAACTCAGGATCAGTAATGTAATGTATGTACACAGTGACTGCACCAGCAGAATAGTGAGTGCAGCTCTGGAATATAATACAGGATGTAACTCAGGATCAGTAATGTAATGTATGTACACGGTGACTGCACCAGCAGAATAGAGAGTGCAGCTCTGGAGGATAAGTAATGTATGTAGGCACAGAATCCTTCTGCTGTTTGCTGGCTCCCTGCTGTTGCCTGTAGGTGTCTGTACACACTGATGCTGTTACTTTTCTCCTCCATCTTCACCCTCCGTCCTGTCTTCTCTCCCATCAGACTCTCCATCTGGCCGGGGTTTTCCACCTCCATCCTCCAGTATGAGTCCAGCATCATGTTGAGCATTGATGTCAGCCATAAAGTCCTCAGGAACGAGACTGTGCACGACATCATGAGCAGCCTGTACTCATCGTGTGGCCCTCAGAGGTTCCAGGACGCCTGCTGCAAGGAGCTGATCGGACAGATCGTCCTCACCAAGTAAGGCCTCTTTCACACTTCCGTCTTTTCTCTCCTGTTGAAATCCGTTGATTTTTGAAAAAAAAACAGGATCCAGCTAATTTTTCTACTGGATCCTGTTTTTTCCCATAGACTTGTATTAGTGACAAATTGTAATGGATGGCCATCCGTTTCATCCGTCGTGCACTGGATCCGTCGGAAAATCGCTGTCCGTCGAGCGGAGAAAACATTCAGAGGAACGTTTTTTCTGCACGTCGGAATATCGCTCAGTGACAGGTCCTGCACTGTCCGGCGTTGGCTATAATGAAAGCCTATGGGTGCAGGATCCGTCACTGACTGTGAAAAGCAGGAATCCAGCGACTGTGCCGTCTTTTGAAAACTGAGCATGCGTGGAAGAATTTCCAGTCAGGGAAATTCTCTTTCTCGCTCTCTCTCTCTTTTTACTATTGATGCTGCCTATGTAGAGGTCATTGCACGCAAGGCATTATTGGGAACGCCAGCTGCCGGGAGCATCACGAGCATCCGTAACGCTGCGCGGGATGCCGGAAGGTAAAGAGTATTGCGATTTTTTTTTTTTTATTATTTTATTTATTTTTTTTTTTTATTATTATTATTATTATTACTTTTAATAATTTTTAACCTAGGTTTTGTGTATGCGTTTTTTGCAGCGGAAAACCGCTGCGAAGACTCATACACAACAAGTGCACATAGCTTCGACGGGTCAGTCAGGAAAAACAGGCCCAGTGCACCCGTTATATACAATCTGCACAGGATCCGTCATTTCAACATTTTGACGGATCCTGTTCAGATTGTAAAAACGGAAGTGTGAAAGAAGCCTAAGAGCCGCCATGTGCCTCGTACTCGGCCGCTCTGTGGGCACCGGCGCCTCTAGAAGGAAACGGATCACCTGGGTACATTCTGTTCCTTCACTTTTGGAACCAAATTTATGTAATTGACGCTTAATGATGAGCAGTTTTCATTTGTGTTTAATTTTTCCTCTCCTTCAAAGATCTTCTCGCTCTCCCTCCCCTGAGGGTCGCAGCGTACGGGACTCGGTATATGAGTCGGAGGAATCTTTAACCCAAGACTCCTCTGTTAGTCAGGAGACCCTTGACTCCCTTATTGAGGCAGTCAACAAAACGTTAATGGTGGACGACGAATCTGCTTCCTCTCAGGAACACGTCGTATCTTTTAAAAGGACTAAACGCGTCCAAAAGATATTTGCTAATCACCCTGAGTTTCAGAACCTTATCCAAAAACACAGGGAGCACCCTGAGAAGCGCTTCACGGCTCAGAAAGCCACGGAAGCTAAATATCCTTTCTCTAAGGATCTGGTCAAGGAGTTGCTTTTCTCTCCTTCTGTGGATCCGGCCGTACCGCGACTCGCATCCAAAACGGTCTTATCCCTGTCAGATGGTTCATCAGTCAAAAATCCCTCTGACCGTCAAATTGATTATTTGGCTCGCTCAGTCTTTGAAGTCTCAGGAGCAGCTCTTCTTCCATCCTTTGTAGCTACCTGGGTAGCTAAGGCTATGGTGGCCTGGGCAGATGTGTTAACCTCTTCCGTCCACGGCAGTACTCTTCCCCCAGAGGCGGCCAGACTAGCTAGCCAGATAGCTCAGGCCGGAGATTTCGTGGTTAACGCTTCCATAGATGCGGCGAATTGCGCAGCGCAAGCAGCGGCAAACGCCAATTCCATCAGGAGGGCCTTATGGCTCCGCGATTGGCGAGCAGATTTTGCTTCTAAGAAGTCGCTGACTTCTCTACCTTACCAAGCGGGTCATTTATTCGGGGAGAAACTAGACCAAATAATTTCTGACGCTACCGGAGGGAAGAGTAAATTTCTTCCCCAGCAAAAACCGGCCCGGCCTTTTAGGAATCAACAGCAGTTTCGATTCCGGTCCTTTCGTAACAACTCCGGTTGGTCCTCCTCTTCCCCTGGTTCGGGACGACGGGACAACAGAACATCCCAGGTCTCATACAGACCAAACCGTTCCTGGAAACCGAGACCGTCTGCCCCTAAGCCGTCCACATCCCTTAAACCTTCCACACAATGACTCGTTGGCGTGTCCGACGGACACAGACAGAGTAGGCGGACGCCTTCTTTTGTTCCGTCAGAATTGGCTCTCGGTCGTTCACGACCAGTGGGTCAGAGAGCTCGTGTCCTCCGGATACAAAATCGAGTTTTCTTCCATCCCCCCTCCGCGTTTCTTTCAGTCTTCTCCCCCCAAATCAAAGGCGTCACATCTCTTTCAGGCCATACAGGCGCTTCAAAGGGATGGGGTCATCGCTCCGGTCCCTCGAGACCAAAGGTTCAAGGGGTTTTACTCCAACCTTTTCATGGTCCCAAAGAAGGACGGGACTCTACGGCCCATACTGGACCTCAAACTGCTGAACAAGTTCGTACGGGTCCTACACTTCAGGATGGACTCGCTCCGTTCTGTTGTCGCGTCCCTGGAAAAAGGAGAGTTCCTTGCATCTATAGATATCAAGGATGCTTATCTACACATTCCAATTTTTCCTCCTCATCAGCAGTTCCTGTGCTTCGCAGTCCAAGGAGAACACTTCCAGTTTGTGGCCTTGCCCTTCGGACTTGCCACCGCCCCCAGAGTCTTCACAAAGGTCATGGCGGCTGTCATGGCCATTCTTCACGCTCGGGGAGTGGTAGTCCTACCCTATCTAGACGACCTATTAATCAAAGGTCCGTCCCAGTCCGCCTGCGAGGAGTCTGTCAGCATCACCGTGGATTCTCTTTCTCACCTGGGTTGGAAAATCAACTTCGAGAAATCATCTCCAGTGCCGGCTCAGCAAATCTGCTTCCTCGGCATGATTCTGGACTCTTCCCGCGGGTTGGTCATTCTCCCTCCAGAGAAGGTTTTATCCTTACAACAGGGAGCGCGCAAGCTCTCCCGCCCAGTCCCTCACTCCATTCGCTTCACTATGCGCATCCTGGGAAAAATGGTTGCGGCAATGGAAGCCGTTCCATCTCCGCCCTTTGCAACAGGCGCTCCTGTTAGCCTGGGACAGGAGCCCGAATTCCCTCGACCGTTGTTTTCGCCTGCCCCCGCTAGTCAGGCAGACCCTCAGGTGGTAGACGTTACAGTCCTCCCTGAACCAAGGGAAGTCCTTTCTTCCTGTGCTTTGGTTAGTGGTAACCACCGATGCCAGCCTCTTGGGTTGGGGCGCAGTTTTCAATCACCACACGGCACAGGGTCGTTGGTCCACAAGGGAGTCGTGTCTCCCAATCAATATCTTGGAAATTCGAGCAATCACTCTTGCCTTACGCAACTTTCACCACCTTCTCGCAGGCCATCCCATCAGAATACAATCCGACAACGCCACGGCTGTGGCGTACATCAACCGACAAGGGGGAACCCGCAGCAGGGCAGCCATGCTCGAAGTCTCCCACATCCTGCGCTGGGCCGAGACCAATCACTCGCTCATTTCGGCAATCCACATACCGGGCGTGGAGAATTGGGAAGCGGACTTCCTCAGTCGCCAAGGTCTTGCCTCGGGCGAGTGGTCCCTCCATCCGGAAGTCTTCCAGCAGATTTGCCTTCGCTGGGGGACGCGGGATGTGGATCTCATGGCCTCGAAGTTCAACAACCAGGTTCCCCAGTTCATTGCTCGTTCCCGCGATCCTTGCGCCGACGGGGCAGATGCCCTGGTCCTGTCGTGGCATCGGTTCCAGCTGCCATACATATTTCTGCCTCTTCCTCTGCTTCCGAGAGTCATCAAGAAGATCAGAGCAGAGGGGAGACCGGTGATTCTCGTCGCGCCCGACTGGTCGCGCCGAGCATGGTACGCGGAACTCGTCCAAATGGTCAACGACACCCCCTGGCGCCTTCCAGATCGCACGGACCACCTTTCACAGGGCCCGTTTTACCACCAGAACTCCGGGGCCCTGTCTTTGACGGCGTGGCCGTTTGAATCCTGGATTTTAGCCCAAGCCGGATTCTCTCCAGGGGTTTCTTCTACCATGATTCGCGCTATGAAACCCGTATCCATGCGCATTTATCATCGTACCTGGCGCATCTTCTTTTCATGGTGCCATACCCATGGACGTTCTCCCTTGGTCTTTTCCATTCCGTCCATTCTGGCGTTTCTCCAATCCGGTCTAGACTCAGGCCTTGCCCTAAGCTCGCTGTCCGCGTTGTCCGTCCTTTTCCAACGGAAGATCGCTTCCAAACTGTCCGTTAAGACGTTCATCCAAGGAGTCTCCCGAGTGGTTTCTCCCTATAGAATGCCTTTGGCGTCATGGGATCTTAACTTGGTTCTCGGAGTTCTTCAGGAGGCCCCTTTCGAACCATTGCAGGACATTTCTCTCACCCTCCTTTCATGGAAGGTGGTCTTTCTCGTGGCGATTACGTCAATCAGGAGGGTTTCTGAGTTGGCGGCTCTCTTGCCGACCCCCTTCTTGATTTTTCACTCAGACAAGGTAGTTCTGAGAAACTCTCCTTCCTTCCTACCGAAGGTCGTCTCCTTTCATGTAAATGAGGATATTGTCTTGCCGTCATTCTGTCCGGCACCAACCCATTGTATTGAGAAGGCTCTCCATACTCTGGATGTGGTTAGAGCCCTTCGGCGGTACATCTCTCGCACGGCTCCCTTCCGTAAGTCGGATGTCCTGTTCGTGCTTCAGGAAGGACACAGGAAAGGTCTACCTGCCTCGAAAGTCACTCTTGCCAAATGGATTCGTTCCACCATTCAGGAATCTTATCGCGTCAGGAACACCCCTGTCCCAGCAGGGATTACGGCGCATTTGACTCAGTCGGTCGGCGCTTCTTGGGCCATTCGGCACCAGGCGTCTGCACAATAGCTTTGTAAAGCTGCGACTTGGTCCAGTCTGCATACCTTCACGAAGCACTATCACATCCATACCCAGGCTTCGGCAGACGCTGCCCTCGGCAGGCGTATTCTGCAGACAGCGGTACCTCAGTAAGCCAGTGGTACATGGGGTTTTTTAGCAGTGCAATTGCTCCCCACCCAGGGACTGCTTTAGGACGTCCCATGGTCCTGTGTCCCCCAATGAGGCGTAGGAGAAAAGGAGATTTTTTTTTGTGTACTCACCGTAAAATCTTTTTCTCCGAGCCAATCATTGGGGGACACGGCACCCGCCCTGTTAGCCTTTTGGCTGGTTGTTGTTGGTATTTTGTTCCTTAGTTTTGGACATAGTTTACATGTCTTGGTTTTACTCCTACTGCTTTACTACCGAACTGAGTCGTTTCTGGCCAGTCAAGGGGTGTATACTGCAGAGGAGGAGTTAACTCTTTGTGTTTACTTAGTGTCCTCCTAGTGGCAAGCAGCATAACACCCATGGTCCTGTGTCCCCCAATGATTGGCTCGGAGAAAAAGATTTTACGGTGAGTACACAAAAAATCTCCTTTTTTGTGTGGCGAGCTGTAGTTTTTGTCAATGCCACTTTGAGGTACATACAATGGTTTCTTCACATATTGTATTTTTAGGAACCTTGGATCTACTAAAAATCAGCAGTTCTGCCATTATTTTCTTTTACTTTACAGCGTTAAAGGGCCACTGTCACCCCCCTCCAGCCGTTATAAACTAAAAGAGCCACCTTGTGCAGCATTAATGCTGCATTCTAACAAGGTGGCTCTTTTAGTTTTAGGTTCAAGTATACCCCAAATAAAGCGTTTTTATACTTAGCCACAATTCCTGTCTCTAGCCAGGTAGGCGGGTCCTCACTCCCCAGCTTGACCAGCTCCTCTGCCGTCACTCCAATCTTCCTGCGCTTTCGGCGCCACCCCCTCAGCACTGTTATCGGTTCAAAACCGGCGCCTGCCCAGTGTACTGCTGTGCTGCGCAGACGCAGTAAGCTCTGGCCGTCTGACGTTCCAGCCAGACTTGCACACTGCGCCTGCGCGGGCATTGCGGCCAGCCACCTTTGGAATCCCAGCCCCGCACTGTGTTATGCATTATTCACAGTGCGGGGCGGGGATTCCAAAGGTGGCTGGCCGCAATGCCCGCGCAGGCACAGTGTGCAAGCCTGGCTGGACCGTCAGACGGCCAGAGCTTACTGCGTCTGCGCAGCACAGCAGTACACTGGGCAGGCACCGGTTTTGAACCAATAACAGCGCTGAGGGGGTGGCGCCAAAAGCGCAGGAAGATTGGAGTGACAGCAGAGGAGCTGGTCAAGCTGGGGAGTGAGGACCCGCCTACCTGGCTAGAGACAGGAATTGTGGCTAAGTATAAAAACGCTTTATTTGGGGTATACTTGAACCTAAAACTAAAAGAGCCACCTTGTTAAAACGCAGCATTACTGCTGCACAAGGTGGCTCTTTTAGTTTATAACGGCTGGAGGGGGGTGACAGTGGCCCTTTAAATCATTTTTTTTTTTTTTTTTGATCTTATTTTATTTTTTTTAAATTCTGTATTTTTGACCTAGGAAAACGTGATCATATTAGAATTTTTTTTTTTTTTTTTTTAGAATATTTTTAATATTTTATATACAATTTTTTTTTTTTTTTTTTCTCCTAAAGAGCGTGAAATTGCGATTTGTTTGATCACTTACTCTGTACTGAATTTTTAATTTCACTGATCAACGCTGCTTTTTGTGCAGGTACAACAATAAAACCTACCGTATAGATGAGATCGCCTGGAACATGACTCCTGCGTCCACCTTCAAGAAGGCAGACGGAAGCGAGATCAGCTTTGTGGACTACTATAAGAACGTAAGACCTGCTGGAAATAATGAGAACTGGGAGCCTTGAGTGCGAAACCTCAGGAAACCTGTTTTGTTTTTCTTTTTTAATTTCGTTGTTAAATACAATTGAGAAAAAAATTCTGTAAAAAAAAAAAACCTTGGATTGTCCACAACTCGTATTGCTGATTTATCCTTGGAGTTGGTGGACACCTGACACCAACAACGATTTGCTGTTTTCAGCTCCCGTAGCGACTGTGTACAAAGAAAGATTTTGGATACTTGCCGTAAAATCTGTTTCTCGGAACCTTCTTTTGGGGACACAGGAAACCATGAGTGTAAGCTGCTGACACTATGCAGAATCAAGCTTACTCCTCCCCAGCAGTATATAGCCACCAGCTGGGAGAGAACCAACCAGTATGGGAGAAAACTGTGGGAAAGGGGTTAAAGTAGATTACCCTAAATTGAACCTACAATGGCTCAAACAGGGAGCGGGTGTCGTGTCCCCCAATGAAGGCTCAGAGAAAAAGATTTTACGGAAGGTACCCAAAATCTTCTTTTCTCCATCGCTTCATTGGGGGACACCGTAAACCATAGGACATCATAAAGCAGTCCTTAGTGTGGGGAAGAGACAGGTACTCAAAAATGTAAGGTTGGTCCACTGCTGCAGGAGGGACGTCCCTAATCCAGATTTGTGAACGCTAAAGAATAGACGAGAACCGTGTAGCACTAGGAGAAGGTGTGGACTGAAGACGAGGAAGTGACCCAACAGCCCATGAAACTCCCACTGTTGTGATCCTAAGTGGAATAGGTCTTTACCTCACTCGGTTCCTGGCAAGATCCTGATTGAAAATAGACGATGGGAGGAAAAAAGTATGAAATGCCTAGAGAAGGAAGGGAGGTAACGGCTTTACAAGGAAGGAGTGCAACCAGGCTCAGGACCCTTTGCAACCAGACATATAATAATAATAATCTTTATTTTTATATAGCGCTAACATATTCCGCAGCGCTTTACAGTTTGCACACATCATCGCTGTCCCCGATGGGGCTCACAATCTAAATTCCCTATCAGTATGTCTTTGGAATGTGAGAGGAACCCGGAGGTACCCACGCAAACCCGGAGAGAACATACAAACTCCTTGCAGATGTTGTCCTTGGTGGAATTGAATCCAGAACCCCAGCGCTGCAAGGCTGCAGTGCTGTCCACTGACCCACCGTGCTGCCCTGGTGGGAAAACAGTGGACACCTTGCTATGATTTAGTTAAACACCCTGGTTGGAGAGACCCAGCGGCCTTATAGTCTGCTGCCTCTGTGTCCTGACGCAAACTAAGGGGCTGAGAAATCTGGAGGATGAAGAAGGGCCCATGAGATGAGCAGGACTGAGAAAAGGAACATTGAGTTCAGTTCAAAGAACACCAGATTGTCTTGTTCAGTGTTCCGCTCTGGATATAAGTCACGGCTCGTGCAGATAAGGTGGACCCTGAACTTCGAAGGGTTGGTCGAAGGGAAGATTCTTGGTCTTTAAAAGTGTCCCTGGGCTGTAAGCTCCTTGTATACAGCTCTGCTAGCTGAGTAAAAGTATCCATGGACACAGCCTACCACCGATAGGCAAAGGTATTGGCTCCTCCCGGTCAGATTTGCTTCGCCCAAGGGGGGAGAAACTAGGGTACGATCTGGGGACGGACCATCGTGTTCCTTGCAATGAAAGGCAAGAGTTGTTTCAATGTCAACTGAATTTGGTGAACACGCTGAAGAAGAGGGGAAGAGGCAGGGAGATGGACACCGAAGAGACAATATCACTAGAAGGACCGAAGACTCTTCGCCAAGGTCTTTCCATGGTAAAATTCCACACACAGGTGAAATAGGCGTGATAACATCTACAAGGGAGTAGTAACAACCGCTCGTCTGAAGGGAAGGCTCTGAAGAGAAGATCCTTCCCTGTCTCTGGAGATGGAAACTACTGGTCACGTTGTAAGCAGAAAAGAACCAGCTTAAGGACGGGCTCTCACGTCCTGATAGGCAAAGTTCTCTCGGCGAATGAGATTCATCAAGAGACACAGCCTTAATGAGGTCCTTGCCTAGTATGGTGGGCCCAGGCTGCGGCATCAGATGCTTCATCTTGAGGCATATGGAAACAGTCGGTCCGTCACAGTACGAGATAGGTGACGGCCCTGGAAGGATGGAAAAAGGCGAATACCTGAATGCAGGAATGTGAAACCAGTGATACAGTTGTGCTCAGAAGTTTGCACACCAGCAGAATTTTTTATTTTCTCTTCGCCACGACAGCACCCACTGAGAGAGGGGAATCCGCCCCTAGGAACAGGAAACCCTACGGAGAGATAAAAGGGGCGGTCCCCCTCGCTCCCACAGTTTGGTTTCCTGTTCCTATGGGAATCCATGGAGAAGAGGATGCCTAGCCTGGATGCCGCTTGCGCAGTTTACCTGTGAGGACGGCAAGGGCTCCAGAGCTGGATGCAGCGTCGGGGGTCCTCTTCTCAGCTTCCCCCCTCTGCTGGCAGACACCATGAGGCCAGAACTGCAGGGGTTCCTGGCTCATGGAAATCCACCCGGACAGTCTGCAGGACCAAGCGCCGGGGTGAGGTAAGCGCTGCGCTTTGGTGAGCGCTCATGCAGCGTGGAGCTCCACTATTTCCCCGGGAGTCCAGAAGTAAACTCCGGGGTGAGGGAGGAGGTGGTGCATACAGTATGGCCGCGACCCGGAAGTGATTAGCACTTCCGGGTTCAACCGGAAGAAGATGGCGGCCCCCATGTAAAAGGACGCCGGCACAAGCACCCGGTGTCCACAATGGATTCATCGCAGAACCCTGCGATGCTTTCTGTAGAAGACACCGCATCTACCCCACGTACACGGGGCAGCAGCAGTCGCTCTAAACAGAGCGGATCCTCCAGGAAAAAAGCCGGTTCTCCACCTAAATCTCCTCGTCAATCGGTACCGTAAAAGCTTCACTGGGGTGAGTGTGCATCTACCCTCATAGGCTGACTGGTGTTCCCTTTCCTTCTATGACCTAGGGAAAGAAAACTGAAAAAACGAAGCACAAACAGTGTGCGTTATGTCTCCAGCCCCTCCCGGATAGTTACAAAAAGAGACTTTGTAAATCATGTATTGCGTCTACCTTGCGGGAGGAAGCCTCAATTAAATCAGAGGACATCAGACTCATGATTAGACAAGAGTTACAAGCCTTACAGGGTTCTGATAAAGAACCGCGTGCCAAAAGTAAAAGAGGATATGAATCCCCTATATCTGACCCATCTTCGGATAGGGAGAAAGCGGACTCTGACCTGTCCCACGAATATGTCTCCTCAGATGAGGAACAGGATACGTGCTTTCCCACTGATAGTATTGACAACTTTGTCAGGTCCGCTTGTAATACCATGGGCATTGAGGATTCTAAAGTCCCTAAGACACAGCAGGATATTATGTTTGCCGGTCTATCAGAAAAGAAAAGGCCCTCTTTTCCGGTGATAGCAGCGATAAAATCTTTAGTCAAAAAAGAGTGGGAAAGCCAGGGCCAAAGAGGATTGCCTCCATCCTCAAAAAGACGGTATCCCTTCAATGATGAAGAGTTTTCGACATGGACAAAAGCGCCAAAAGTGGACGCTGCGGTAGCATCCACATCCAAAAAATCTTTGCTGCCTGTGGAGGATTCAGGCTCATTACAGGACCCGTTAGACCGTAAAGCCGACTCACTATTAAAAAGAGCCTGGGAGTCGTGTACGGGAGCCTTTAGGCCATCTATCTCTGCTACATGCACCGCTAGGTCCATGTTGGTCTGGCTGAGTGACTTAGAGGAAGGACTTAAAAGTGGTCTTTCTAGAGACAAACTGTTGTCCTCTATACCCTTAATTAGAGGGGCTACAGCTTTTCTGGCAGATTCATCTGCCGACTCTATACGTTTGGCGGCCAAATCGGCAGGTCTCACAAATGCGGCACGTAGAGCCCTATGGCTTAAGGGCTGGAAAGGCGATCCCCAGACGAAGTCCAAATTATGTGGCCTCCCATGTCAGGGTGAGTACCTGTTTGGTACCAAACTGGACGAAATCTTAACTAAAGCGGGAGAAAGAAAGAAGGGCTTCCCTAATAATAATTACCTTCCATTCTATAGGAAAGCGTTCCGGAAGCCCATATTTAGTAAAAGAAAAGATTTTAAAAACCAAGATCGCTGGACCCCTAGAGACACCAAACAAAGGGGTGCATTCTTTGGGAAGCGCCCTTTTAAAACTGAAGACAAGCCCCGTTAGAGCAGATCTACCTGTGGGAGGTAGATTATCCTCCTTCTCAAACCAATGGAGAAGAATAACATCGAACGTTTGGGCGAATAGTCTCGTCACCTCTGGCTTAAAGTTAAAATTTCCCCGAGTCCCTTCGGACTCATTTCTATTGACTTCTTTAAAGTCACAGTCCCAACAGGAGGCATTACAGCAAGAAGTAATGAATCTTCTATCCAAAGGAGTTTTGGTGGAGGTTCCATTTCTTCAGGAGGGGAAAGGGTTCTATTCCCCGCTATTTTTGATTACAAAACCTGATGGATCATTCAGAACCATCATAAATCTTAAAAAACTGAACACCTTCTTAGAAAATCAGATCTTTAAAATGGAATCTATTCGATCCACCGTAAAACTCCTGTTTCCCCATTGCTTTATGGCGGTTCTGGACTTGAAAGATGCGTATTACCATCTACCAATCTTTAAAGAACATCAGCAGTTTCTCCGCGTAGCGGTTGTATTGAATGGATGTATACGGCACTTTCAGTATACGGCAATGCCCTTCGGACTATCAATTGCTCCAAGGGTATTCACTAAACTAATGTCAGAGGTCATGTCTTATCTAAGATTAAAAGACACCCTCATAATCCCATACTTAGACGACCTTCTAGTAGTGGGAAGATCCCCCTCACAATGTCAGCAAAGATTGTCATATGATTTCATCCTTGCAGAACTTAGGATGGTTAATAAATTGGGAAAAATCTAGGCTGATCCCGACAACTCGGCAGGTATTTTTGGGAATTATATTAGATTCCGTAAGTCAAAAATGTTTTCTCCCGGAATCTAAACAAATAACAGTTAGGAATAAAGTCCAGTCTATACTAGATAAACCTATAATCTCCCTCCGGGAAGGCATGTCCTTACTTGGCTCCTTCACGTCATGTATCCCAGCGGTTCCATGGGCCCAGTTCCACTCAAGGTGCTTACAGTATACAATTTTACATGAGGAGATAAAATTACAAAGGCGATTAGATGGTAAAATTTCCCTTTCTAATGACGTAATCCAATCCCTAACCTGGTGGCTACAACCAGATCATCTAGTTAGCGGGGTTCCCTGGGAGGTTAATGTTGTGATTTTGCTTTTTGCTCCCTCTAGTGGTTACTAGTTTTTTGACTCTGGTTTTTCTGTCATTCCTTTTATCCGCACCTGAGGTCGTTAGTTTAGGGTGTAGCTATATAAGCTCCCTGGACCTTCAGTTCTGTGCCTGGCAACGTAGTTATCAGAGCTAGTCTGCTGTGCTCTTGTCTACTGATCCTGGTTCCAGAATATATCAGCTAAGTCTACTTTTTGCTTTTGCTATTTGTTTTGGTTTTTGCATTTTTGTCCAGCTTGTTCCTGGTCTGCATCCTGACCTTTGCTGGAAGCTCTAGGGGGGCTGGTGTTCTCCCCCCGGACCGTTAGACGGTTCGGGGGTTCTTGAATTTCCAGTGTGGATTTTAATAGGGTTTTCGTTGACCATATAAGTTCCCTTTCCTTTTTTTGCTATTAGTTAGCGGGCCTCTCTGTGCTAAATCTGATTCATTTCTGTGTTTGTCTTTTCCTCTTACCTCACCGTTATTATTTGTGGGGGGCTTCTATCCAGCTTTGGGGTCCATTTCTCTGGAGGCAAGAAAGGTCTTTGTTTTCCTCTACTAGGGGTAGCTAGATTCTCCGGCTGGAGCGT
>NW_027508010.1:0-59585 GCF_051348905.1 Ranitomeya variabilis | reverse complement strand
GCTACACACTACACGCTACACGCTACACTCTACACCCTACACCCTACTCTACATGCTACACGCTACACGCTACATGCTACACCCTACACGCTTCACCCTACACCCTACACGCTACACGCTACACGCTACACTCTACACCCTACACTCTACACCCTACACGCTACACGCTACACTCTACACGCTAAACGCTACAGCTTATACCCTACACTCTACACCGTACACCCTACACGCTACACTCTACACCCTACACGCTACACCCTACACCCTACATGCTACACCCTACACTCTACACCCTACACCCTACATGCTACACTCTACACCCTACACCCTACTCTACATGCTACTCGCTACACGGTACATGATACACGCTACACCCTACACGCTACACGCTACACCCTACACGCTACACGCTACAAGCCACACTCTACACCCTACACGCTACACCCTACACCCTACTCCCTACACTCTACACACTACACGCTACACCCTACACCCTACACTGTACACCCTACACCCTACATGCTACACCCTACACTCTACACCCTACACCCTACATGCTACACTCTACACCCTACACCCTACTCTACATGCTACACGCTACACGGTACATGATACACGCTACACCCTACACGCTACACCCTACACCCTACTCCCTACACTCTACACGCTACACGCTACACCCTACACCCTACACTGTACACCCTACACCCTACATGCTACACACTACACTCTGCTCCCTACTCTCTACACGCTACACTCTATACCCTACACTCTACACGCTACGCGCTACATGCTACACACTACACGCTACACCCTACACGCTACACTTTACACTCTACACGCTACACTCTACACTCTACACACTACACTCTACACCCTACACCCTACACCCTACTCTACATGCTACACGCTACACGCTACATGCTACACCCTACACGCTACATCCTACACCCTACACGCTACACGCTACACGCTACACTCTACACTCTACACCCTACACGCTACATGCTACACGCTACACTCTACACGCTAAACGCTACAGCTTATACCCTACACTCTACACCGTACACCCTACACGCTACACTCTACACCCTACACGCTACACTCTACACGCTACACGCTACACGCTACACGCTACACTCTACACCCTACACGCTACACTCTACACCCTACACACTACACTCTACACGCTACACGGTACACGCTACACGCTACGCCCTACACCCTACACGCTACATGTTACACTCTACACCCTACACGCTACACTCTACACCCTACACGCTACACCCTACACCCTACACGCTACACACTACACGCTACACTCTACACCCTACACGCTGCACTCTATACGCTACACGGTACACGCTACACGCTACACCCTACACCCTACATGCTACACGCTACACCCTACACTGTACACCCTACACCCTACACGCTACACTCTACACGCTACATGCTACACCCTACACTCTACACCCTACACGCTATACGCTACACTCTACACCCTGCACGCTACACGCTACACGCTACACCCTACACGCTACACTCTACACCCTACACGCTACACTCTACATGCTACACGCTACACGCTACATGCTACACGCTACACCCTACACGCTACACTCTACACCCTACACCCTACACGCTACACTCTACACCCTACATGCTACACCCTACACTCTACACCCTACACCCTACACGCTACTCGCTACACTCTACACCCTACCCGCTACACTCTACACGCTACACTCTACACTCTACACGCTACACGCTACACTCTACACTCAACACGCTACACGCTACACCCTACACCCTACACGCTACACTCTACACGCTACACTCTACACCATACACGCTACACCCTACACTCTACACCCTACACCCTACACGCTATACCCGACACCCTACACCCTACATGCTTCACCCTACACGCTACACTCTACACTCTACACCCTACACCCTACACGCTACATGCTACACTCTACACCCTACCCGCTACACTCTACACGCTACACTCTACACTCTACACGCTACACGCTACACTCTACACCCTACACGCAACACGCTACACTCTACACCCTACACGCTACACTCTGCACGCTACACGCTACACCCTACACGCTACACTCTACACGCTACACGCTACACTCTACACCATACACGCTACACCCTACACTCTACACCCTACACCCTACACGCTATACCCGACACCCTACACCCTACATGCTTCA
Source organism: Ranitomeya variabilis (assembly GCF_051348905.1). Classification (NCBI taxonomy): domain Eukaryota; kingdom Metazoa; phylum Chordata; class Amphibia; order Anura; family Dendrobatidae; genus Ranitomeya; species Ranitomeya variabilis. The sequence continues at coordinate 57,354 of NW_027508010.1, read as the reverse complement.
CCCTACACGCTACACTCTACACCCTACACGCTACACTCTACATCCTACACCCTACACGCTATACGCTACACTCTACACCCTGCACGCTACACGCTACACTCTACACCCTACACGCTACACCCTACACTCTACACTCTCCACCCTACACGCTACACGCTACACTCTACACGCTACACCCTACACGCTACACTCCACACCCTACACGCAACACCCTACACTCTACACCCTACACCCTAAACCCTACATGCTACACCCTACACGCTACACTCTACACCCTACACCCTACACGCTACACGCTCCACTCTACACCCTACACCCTACACACGCTACACGCTACACTCTACACCCTACACGCTGCACTCTACACCCTACACGCTACACCCTACACCCTACACACGCTACACGCTACATGCTACACTCTACACCCTACACCCTACATGATACATGCTACACCCTACACGCTACAGCCTATACGCTACACGCTACACTCTACACCCTACAAGCTACACGCTACACGCTACACCCTACACTCTACACCCTACACCGTACACGCTACACGCTACACTCTACACGCTACACCCTTCACTCTACACCCTACACCCTACATGCTACACTCTACACCCTACACGGTACACCCTACAATCTACACGCTACATGCTACACTCTACACTCTACACCCTACACCCTACACGCTACATGCTACACTCTACACCCTACACGCTACACTCTACACCCTACACGCTACACTCTACACCCTACACGCTACACGCTAGGGTGTAGAGTGTAATATGTAGCGTGTAGTTTGTAGCGTTTAGCTAGTAGGGTGTAGCGTGTAGCGTGTAGGGTGTAGAGTGTAGGGTGTAGCGTGTATCGTGTAGCGTGTAGAGTGTAGCGTCTAGCGTGTAGCGTATAGTGTGTAGCGTGTAGCGTGTAGATTGTAGCGTGTAGGGTGTAGGGTGTAGGGTGTACCGTGTAGGGTGTAGCGTGTAGCGTGTAGCGTGTAGAGTGTAGCATGTAGGGTGTAGCAAGTAGCGTGTATTGTGTAGGGTGTAGAGTGTAGCATGTAGCGTGTAGAGTGTAGGGTGTAGCGTGTAGGGTGTAGAGTGTAGCGTGTAGGGTGTAGAGTGTAGCGTGTAGCGTGTAGCGTATAGTGTGTAGCGTGTAGCGTGTAGATTGTAGCGTGTAGGGTGTAGGGTGTAGGGTGTAGCGTGTAGCGTGTAGGGTGTAGGGTGTAGGGTGTACCGTGTAGGGTTTAGCGTGTAGCGTGTAGAGTGTAGCATGTAGGGTGTAGCAAGCAGCGTGTATTGTGTAGGGTGTAGAGTGTAGCGTGTAGGGTGTCACTTTTTCCTCTGATGAAGACGCTTGAGTAGCGTCGATACGCGTGGGGTTCAGGGCTTCCTTTGTTTTTTTCCCGAGGGACAGGACTGCTATGGAATTACACCTATTTACTTCATGCATGGCCTGGCATTTTTCCAAGCCTTAGGACAATGGATCCTGATTCTTTCTATTTCCACAAGGCGTCTGTATGCATACATTTATCCAAATAACTAGGATTTTGTAGTACTGCAGCATATCTATTTCCCTGATTACCTTTCTATAGGGGTCTGCTTTCATTTGCTTACCAACTGTGCGCACGCATGCTGTGTTGAACAACATAGGATCCATGATGTATTTCTTCCAGATACTAGGCTGGAGTATATGTTTCCTGTCATAGTACTCAGGGGGTCACAGTTGGCAGTAAACAATAGGCTTCTTATATGTAGATTTGACCAAGATTGGTGTACCCGCATACCTAGCAATTTTTTCTCTCTGGTTATTTCTCCTGTCTCACATATGCTGTAAAGTATTAGCTTCCTTCATTCCCTCGGGTAAAATTACTTATGGCCTATTCAGCCATACTAGTGTTTTAAATGTTTTTAAATGTATGATTTGCCTGGTTCTGTTTGTGGATTACTATTTTTGTACAATAAAATTGACTATTTAACGTGGATCCCATTGGTTTGCATATCCTTTTCTTTTTGTGTTTAGTGTGTAGCGTGTAACTTAACCCTACACGCTACACGCTACACGCTACACTCTACACCCTACACGCTACACCCTACACTCTACACCGTACACTCTACACGCTACACGCTACACTCTACACCCTACACCCTACACGCTACACGCTACACCCTACACTCTACACGCTACACGCTACATGCTACACCCTACACTCTACACGCTACACGCTACACTCTACACGCTACACGCTACATGCTACACTCTACACTCTACACCCTACACCCTACACGCTACACGCTATACTCTACACCCTACACGCTACACTCTACACGCTACATGCTACACTCTACACTCTACACGCTACACGCTACACTCTACACCCTACACGCAACACGCTACACTCTACACCCTACACGCTACACTCTGCACGCTACACGCTACACCCTACACGCTATACTCTGCACGCTACACGCTACACTCTACACCATACACGCTACACCCTACGCTCTACACCCTACACCCTACACGCTACACCCGACACCCTACACCCTACATGCTTCACCCTACACGCTACACTCTACACTCTACACCCTACACCCTACACGCTACATGCTACACCCTACACGCTACAATCTACACCCTACACCCTACACGCTACACGCTACACGCTACACCCTTCACCCTACACTCTACACCCTACACGCTACACGCTACACCCTACACGCTACACGTTACACTCTACACCCTACACCCTACACCCTACTCTCTACATGCTATACTCTACACCCTACACGCTACACTCTACACCCTACACGCTACACGCTACACCCTACACGCTAAACGCTACAGCTTATACCCTACACTCTACACCGTACACCCTACACGCTACACCCTACACCCTACACCCTACATGCTACACCCTACACTCTACAACCTACACCCTACACACTACACGCTACACCCTACACCCTACACGCTACACTCTACACGCTACACGCTACACTCTACACCCTACACGCAACACCCTACACCCTACACCCTACAAACTACACGCTACACCCTACACCCTACACCCGACACGCTACACCCTACACGCTACACTCTACACGCTACACTCTACACCCTACACTCTACACGCTACATGCTACACTCTACATTCTACACAATACGCTCTACACGCTACACTCTACACCCTACACGCTACACTCTACACTCTACACCCTACTCTCTACACGCTACACTCTATACCCTACACTCTACACGCTACAGCCTACACCCTACACTCTACATGCTACACCCTACAGCCTACACCCTACACTCTACATGCTACACGCTACACGATACATGCTACACGCTACACCCTACACGCTACACGCTACACTCTACACACTACACGCTACACCCTACAGCCTACACCCTACACGCTACACTCTACACCCTACACGCTACACCCTACACCCTACACCCTACACGCTACACGCTACACGCTACACCCTACTCGCTACACCCTACACTCTACACCCTACACGCTACACCCTACACTCTAAACGCTACACGCTACACGCTACACTCTACACGCTACACGCTACACTCTACACTCTACACCCTACACCCTACACGCTACACGCTATACACCCTACACGCTACACTCTACACGCTACACGCTACACGCTACACTCTACACGCTACACGCTACACTCTACACCCTACACGCAACACGCTACACTCTACACCCTACACGCTACACTCTGCATTCTACACGCTACACCCTACACCCTGCATGCTACACTCTGCATGCTACACGCTACACTCTACACTCTACACCCTACACCCTACACGCTACACGCTATACTCTACACCCTACACGCTACACTCTACACCCTACACGCTACACTCTGCATTCTACACGCTACACCCTACACCCTGCATGCTACACTCTGCACGCTACACGCTACACTCTACACTCTACACCCTACACCCTACACGCTATACGCTACACTCTACACCCTGCACGCTACACGCTACACCCTACACGCTACACTCTACACCCTACACGCTACACCCTACACTCTACACGCTACACGCTACACTCTACACCCTACACGCTACACCCTACACTCCACACCCTACACCCTACATGCTACACGCTACACCCTACACGCTACACATTACACTCTAAACCCTACACTCTACATCCTACACCCTACACTCTACACCCTACACGCTACACTCTACACTCTACACCCTACACCCTACATGCTACACGCTACACACTACACTCTACACCCTACACGCTACACGCTACACCCTACAAGCTAAACGCTACAAACTACACGCTACATATTACACTCTACACCCTAGCGTATAGCGTGTAGGGTGTAGAGTGTAGCGTGTAGCATGTAGCGTGTAGGGTGTATGGTGTAGAGTGTAGCATGTAGCGTGTAGGGTGTAGAGTGTAGCGTGTAGGGTGTAGAGTGTAGCATGTAGCGTGTAGGGTGTAGCGTGTAGCGTGTAGCGTGTAGAGTGTAGGGTGTAGCGTGTAGGGTGTAGAGTGTCGGGTGTACACCCTACACGCTACACCCTACACTCTACACCGTACACTCTACACGCTACACGCTACACTCTACACCCTACACCCTACACGCTACACGCTACACTCTACACCCTACACTCTACACGCTACACGCTACACCCTACACTCTACACGCTACACGCTACACGCTACACGCTACATGCTACACTCTACACTCTACACCCTACACCCTACACGCTACACGCTATACTCTACACCCTACACGCTACACTCTACACGCTACATGCTACACTCTACACTCTACACGCTACACGCTACACTCTACACCCTACACGCAACACGCTACACTCTACACCCTACACGCTACACTCTACACGCTACACGCTACACCCTACACGCTATACTCTGCACGCTACACGCTACACTCTACACCATACACGCTACACCCTACACTCTACACCCTACACCCTACACGCTACACCCGACACTCTACACCCTACACGCTACACCCTACACTCTACACGCTACACGCTACACGCTACACTCTACACGCTACACGCTACACTCTACACTCTACACCCTACACCCTACACGCTACACGCTATACACCCTACACGCTACACTCTACACGCTACACGCTACACGCTACACTCTACACGCTACACGCTACACTCTACACCCTACACGCAACACGCTACACTCTACACCCTACACGCTACACTCTGCATTCTACACGCTACACCCTCCACCCTGCATGCTACACTCTGCATGCTACACGCTACACTCTACACTCTACACCCTACACCCTACACGCTACACGCTATACTCTACACCCTACACGCTACACTCTACACCCTACACGCTACACTCTGCATTCTACACGCTACACCCTACACCCTGCATGCTACACTCTGCACGCTACACTCTACACTCTACACCCTACACCCTACACGCTATACGCTACACTCTACACCCTGCACGCTACACGCTACACCCTACACGCTACACTCTACACCCTACACGCTACACCCTACACTCTACACGCTACACGCTACACTCTACACCCTACACGCTACACCCTACACTCCACACCCTACACCCTACATGCTACACGCTACACCCTACACGCTACACATTACACTCTAAACCCTACACTCTACATCCTACACCCTACACTCTACACCCTACACGCTACACTCTACACTCTACACCCTACACCCTACATGCTACACGCTACACACTACACTCTACACCCTACACGCTACACGCTACACCCTACAAGCTAAACGCTACAAACTACACGCTACATATTACACTCTACACCCTAGCGTGTAGCGTGTAGGGTGTAGAGTGTAGCGTGTAGCATGTAGCGTGTAGGGTGTATGGTGTAGAGTGTAGCATGTAGCGTGTAGGGTGTAGAGTGTAGCGTGTAGGGTGTAGAGTGTAGCATGTAGCGTGTAGGGTGTAGGGTGTAGAGCGTAGAGTGTAGCATGTAGCGTGTAGATTGTAGGGTGTACCGTGTAGGGTGTAGAGTGTAGCATGTAGGGTGTAGGGTGTAGAGTGAAGGGTGTAGCGTGTAGAGTGTAGCGTGTAGCGTGTACGGTGTAGGGTGTAGAGTGTAGGGTGTAGCGTGTAGCTTGTAGGGTGTAGAGTGTAGCGTGTAGCGTGTAGGGTGTAGAGTGTAGCGAGTAGCGTGTAGTGTGTAGGGTGTAGGGTGTAGAGTGTAGGGTGTAGCGTGTAGGGTGTAGCGTGTAGCGTGTAGCATGTAGCGTGTAGGGTGTAGGGTGTAGGGTGTAGCGTGTAGGGTGTAGAGTGTAGCGTGTAGCGTGTAGGGTGTAGGGTGTAGGGTGTAGCGTGTAGTGTGTAGTGTGTAGCGTGTAGGGTGTAGCGTGTAGCATGTAGCGTGTAGCGTGTAGCATGTAGAGTGTAGGGTGTAGGGTGTAGGGTGTAGCATGTAGAGTGTAGGGTGTAGGGTGTAGCGTGTAGAGTGTAGGGTATAGAGTGTAGCGTCTAGGGTGTAGAGTGTAGCGTGTAGGGTGTAGAGTGTAGCGTGTAGGGTGTAGAATATAGCGTGTAGAGAGTAGGGTGTAGGGTGTAGAGTGTAGGGTGTAGGGTGTAGATTGTAACGTGTAGCGTGTAGGGTGTAGCGTGTAGCGTGTAGGGTGTAGGGTGTAGAGTGTAGGGTGTAGCGTGTAGGGTGTAGCGTGTAGCGTGTAGGGTGTAGGGTGTAGAGTGTAGGGTGTAGTGTGTAGGGTGTAGCGTGTATCGTGTAGCGTGTAGAGTGTAGCGTCTAGCGTATAGGGTGTAGCGTGTAGCGTGTAGATTGTAGCGTGTAGGGTGTAGGGTGTAGCGTGTAGCGTGTAGGGTGTAGATTGTAGCGTGTAGCGTGTAGGGTGTAGGGTGTAGAGTGCAGAGTGTAGGGTGTAGAGTGTAACGTGTAGTGTGTAGGGTGTAGTGTGTAGCGTGTAGTGTGTAGCGTGTAGGGTGTAGGGTGTAGAGTGTAGCGTGTAGGGTGTAGCATGTAGCGTGTAGGGTGTAGGGTGTATAGTGTAGAGTGTAGCGTGTAGTGTGAAGCATGCAGGGTGTAGGGTGTCGGGTATAGCGTGTAGGGTGTAGAGTGTAGGGTGTAGCGTGTATGGTGTAGAGTGTAGCGTGTAGAGTGTAGCGTGTAGGGTGTAGGGTGTAGCGTGTAGCGTGCAGAGTGTAGCGTGTAGGGTGTAGAGTGTAGCGTGTTGCGTGTAGGGTGTAGCGTGTAGGGTGTAGAGTATAGTGTGTAGCGTGTAGGGTGTAGGGTGTAGAGTGTAGGGTGTAGCGTGTAGCGTGTAGCGTGTAGGGTGTAGATTGTAGCGTGTAGGGTGTAGGGTGTAGCGTGTAGCGTGTAGAGTGTAGGGTGTAGAGTGTAGCGTGTAGTGTAGGGTGTAGAGTGTAGGGTGTAGAGTGTAACGTGTAGCGTGTATTGTGTAGCGTGTAGCATGTAGGGTGTAGCGTGTAGCATGTAGGGTGCAGGGTGTAGAGTGTAGCGTGTAGGGTGTAGAGTGTAACGTGTAGCGTGTAGGGTGTAGCGTGTAGCGTGTAGGGTATAGGGTGTAGAGTGTAACGTGTAGCGTGTAGGGTGTAGCGTGTAGCGTGTAGGGTGTAGCGTGTAGTGTGTAGCGTGTAGAGCGTAGGGTGTAGAGTGTAGCGTGTAGGTTGTAGCATGTAGCGTGTAGGGTGTAGGGTGTAGAGTGTAGAGTGTAGCGTGTAGGGTGAAGCATGTAGGGTGTAGGGTGTCGGGTATAGCGTGTAGGGTGTAGAGTGTAGGGTGTAGCGTGTATGGTGTAGAGTGTAGCGTGTAGCGTGCAGAGTGTAGCGTGCAGGGTGTGTAGGGTGTAGCGTGTAGAATGCAGAGTGTAGCGTGTAGGGTGTAGAGTGTAGCGTGTTGCGTGTAGGGTGTAGAGTGTAGGGTGTAGCATGTAGGGGGTAGAGTGTAGAGTGTAGCGTGTAGCGTGTAGGGTGTAGGGTGTAGGGTGTAGCGTGTAGGGTGTTGAGTGTAGCGTGTAGCGTGTAGGGTGTAGGGTGTAGGGTGTAGCGTGTAGGGTGTTGAGTGTAGCATGTAGAGTGTAGGGTGTAGGGTGTAGCATGTAGAGTGTAGGGTGTAGGGTGTAGCGTGTAGAGTGTAGGGTATAGAGTGTAGCGTGTAGCGTGTAGAGAGTAGGGTGTAGAGTGTAGCGTGTAGGGTGTAGAGTGTAGCGAGTAGAGTGTAGCGTGTAGGGTGTTGCGTGTAGGGTGTAGAGTGTAGCGTGTAGCGTGTAGAGTGTAGCGTGTAGGGTGTAGGGTGTAGCGTGTAGTGTGTAGGGTGTAGGGTGTAGAGTGTAGGGTGTAGCATGTAGGGTGTAGGGTGTAGGGTGTAGCATGTAGGGTGTAGAGTGTAGCGTGTAGGGTGTACGGTGTAGAGTGTAGGGTATAAGCTGTAGCGTTTAGCGTGTAGGGTGTAGCGTGTAGCGTGTAGGGTGTAGAGTGTAGCGTGTAGGGTGTAGAGTGTAGCGTGTAGCGTGCAGAGTGTAGCATGTAGGGTATAGAGTGTAGCGTGTTGCGTGTAGGGTGTAGAGTGTAGCGTGTAGCGTGTAGAGTGTAGAGTGTAGCGTGTAGCGTGTAGAGTGTAGCGTGTAGGGTGTAGAGTATAGCGTGTAGCGTGTAGGGTGTAGGGTGTAGAGTGTAGAGTGTAGCATGTAGCGTGTAGCGTGTAGAGTGTAGCGTGTAGCGTGTAGAGTGTAGGGTGTAGCGTGTAGCGTGTAGCGTGTAGAGTGTAGGGTGTAGAGTGTAGCGTGTAGCGTGTAGAGTGTAGAGTGTAGCGTGTAGCGTGTAGGGTGTAGAGTGTAGCGTGTAGCGTGTAGGGTGTAGGGTGTAGAGTGTAGGGTGTAGGGTGTAGCGTGTAGCGTGTAGCGTGTAGGGTGTAGGGTGTAGAGTGTAGGGTGTAGTGTGTAGGGTGTAGCGTGTATCGTGTAGCGTGTAGGGTGTAGGGTGTAGAGTGTAGGGTGTAGTGTGTAGGGTGTAGCGTGTATCGTGTAGAGTGTAGCATCTAGCGTATAGGGTGTAGCGTGTAGCGTGTAGATTGTAGCGTGTAGGGTGTAGGGTGTAGGGTGCAGCGTGTAGCGTGTAGGGTGTAGAGTGTAGCGTGTAGCGTGTAGGGTGTAGGGTGTAGAGTGCAGAGTGTAGGGTGTAGAGTGTAGCGTGTAGAGTGTAGGGTGTAGAGTGTAGGGTGTAGAGTGTAACGTGTAGGGTGTAGCGTGTAGCATGTAGGGTGTAGCGTGTAGCGTGTAGGGTGTAGCGTGTAGCGTCTAGGGTGTAGAGTGTAGCGTGTAGCGTGTAGGGTGTAGATTGTAGAGTCTAGGGTGTAGGGTGTAGAGTGTAACGTGTAGCGTGTAGGGTGTAGCGTGTAGCGTGTAGGGTGTAGGGTGTAGAGTGTAGGGTGTAGCGTGTAGGGTGTAGCGTGTAGCGTGTAGCGTGTAGGGTGTAGGGTGTAGAGTGTAGGGTGTAGTGTGTAGGGTGTAGCGTGTATCGTGTAGCGTGTAGGGTGTAGGGTGTAGAGTGTAGGGTGTAGTGTGTAGGGTGTAGCGTGTATCGTGTAGAGTGTAGCATCTAGCGTATAGGGTGTAGCGTGTAGATTGTAGCGTGTAGGGTGTAGGGTGTAGGGTGCAGCGTGTAGCGTGTAGGGTGTAGAGTGTAGCGTGTAGCGTGTAGGGTGTAGGGTGTAGAGTGCAGAGTGTAGGGTGTAGAGTGTAGCGTGTAGAGTGTAGGGTGTAGAGTGTAGGGTGTAGAGTGTAACGTGTAGGGTGTAGCGTGTAGCATGTAGGGTGTAGCGTGTAGCGTGTAGGGTGCAGGGTGTAGAGTGTAACGTGTAGCGTGTAGGGTGTAGCGTGTAGCGTGTAGGGTGTAGCGTGTAGCGTGTAGTGTGTAGCGTGTAGGGTGTAGGGTGTAGAGTGTAGCGTGTAGGGTGTAGCATGTAGCGTGTAGGGTGTATAGTGTAGAGTGTAGCGTGTAGTGTGAAGCATGCAGGGTGTAGGGTGTCGGGTGTAGGGTGTAGGGTGTAACGTGTATGGTGTAGAGTGTAGCGTGTAGAGTGTAGCGTGTAGGGTGTAGGGTGTAGCGTGCAGAGTGTAGCGTGTAGGGTGTAGAGTGTAGCGTGTTGCGTGTAGGGTGTAGCGTGTAGGGTGTAGAGTATAGTGTGTAGCGTGTAGGGTGTAGGGTGTAGAGTGTAGGGTGTAGCGTGTAGCGTGTAGGGTGTAGGGTGTAGATTGTAGCGTGTAGGGTGTAGCGTGTAGCGTGTAGGGTGTAGGGTGTAGAGTGTAGCGTGTAGCGTGTAGGGTGTAGGGTGTAGAGTGTAGAGAGTAGGGTGTAGAGTGTAGCGTGTAGAGTGTAGGGTGTAGAGTGTAGGGTGTAGAGTGTAACGTGTAGCGTGTATTGTGTAGCGTGTAGCATGTAGGGTGTAGCGTGTAGCGTGTAGGGTGCAGGGTGTAGAGTGTAGCGTGTAGGGTGTAGAGTGTAACGTGTAGCGTGTAGGGTGTAGCGTGTAGCGTGTAGGGTGTAGGGTGTAGGGTGTAGAGTGTAACCTGTAGCGTGTAGGGTGTAGCGTGTAGGGTGTAGCGTGTAGTGTGTAGCGTGTAGGGTGTAGGGTGTAGAGTGTAGCGTGTAGGGTGTAGCATGTAGCGTGTAGGGTGTAGGGTGTAGGGTGTAGAGTGTAACGTGTAGGGTGTAGCGTGTAGCATGTAGGGTGTAGCGTGTAGCGTGTAGGGTGCAGGGTGTAGAGTGTAACGTGTAGCGTGTAGGGTGTAGCGTGTAGCGTGTAGGGTGTAGCGTGTAGCGTGTAGTGTGTAGCGTGTAGGGTGTAGGGTGTAGAGTGTAGCGTGTAGGGTGTAGCATGTAGCGTGTAGGGTGTATAGTGTAGAGTGTAGCGTGTAGTGTGAAGCATGCAGGGTGTAGGGTGTCGGGTGTAGGGTGTAGGGTGTAACGTGTATGGTGTAGAGTGTAGCGTGTAGAGTGTAGCGTGTAGGGTGTAGGGTGTAGCGTGTAGCGTGCAGAGTGTAGCGTGTAGGGTGTAGAGTGTAGCGTGTTGCGTGTAGGGTGTAGCGTGTAGGGTGTAGAGTATAGTGTGTAGCGTGTAGGGTGTAGGGTGTAGAGTGTAGGGTGTAGCGTGTAGCGTGTAGGGTGTAGGGTGTAGATTGTAGCGTGTAGGGTGTAGCGTGTAGCGTGTAGGGTGTAGGGTGTAGAGTGTAGCGTGTAGCGTGTAGGGTGTAGGGTGTAGAGTGTAGAGAGTAGGGTGTAGAGTGTAGCGTGTAGAGTGTAGGGTGTAGAGTGTAGGGTGTAGAGTGTAACGTGCAGCGTGTATTGTGTAGCGTGTAGCATGTAGGGTGTAGCGTGTAGCGTGTAGGGTGCAGGGTGTAGAGTGTAGCGTGTAGGGTGTAGAGTGTAACGTGTAGCGTGTAGGGTGTAGCGTGTAGCGTGTAGGGTGTAGGGTGTAGAGTGTAACCTGTAGCGTGTAGGGTGTAGCGTGTAGGGTGTAGCGTGTAGTGTGTAGCGTGTAGAGTGTAGGGTGTAGAGTGTAGCGTGTAGGTTGTAGCATGTAGCGTGTAGGGTGTAGGGTGTAGAGTGTAGAGTGTAGCGTGTAGGGTGAAGCATGTAGGGTGTAGGGTGTCGGGTATAGCGTGTAGGGTGTAGGGTGTAGAGTGTAGGGTGTAGCGTGTATGGTGTAGAGTGTAGCGTGTAGCGTGCAGAGTGTAGCGTGTAGGGTGTAGAGTGTAGCGTGTTGCGTGTAGGGTGTAGAGTGTAGCGTGTAGCGTGTAGCGTGTAGCGTGTAGAGTGTAGCGTGTAGGGTGTAGAGTATAGCGTGTAGCGTGTAGGGTGTAGGGTGTAGAGTGTAGGGTGTAGCATGTAGGGTGTAGAGTGTAGCGTGTAGCGTGTAGGGTGTAGAGTGTAGCGTGTAGCGTGTAGGGTGTAGGCTGTAGGGTGTAGCGTGTAGTGTGTAGAGTGTAGCGTGTAGCGTGTAGGGTGTAGCGTGTAGCATGTATCGTGTAGCGTGTAGCATGTAGAGTGTAGGGTGTAGGGTGTAGGGTGTAGCATGTAGAGTGTAGGGTGTAGGGTGTAGCGTGTAGAGTGTAGGGTATAGAGTGTAGCGTGTAGCGTGTAGAGAGTAGGGTGTAGAGTGTAGAGTGTAGCGTGTAGGGTTTAGAGTGTAGCGTGTAGAGTGTATTGTGTAGAATGTAGAGTGTAGCATGTAGCGTGTAGAATGTAGGGTGTAGAGTGTAGCGTGTAGGGTGTAGAGTGTAGCGTGTGGAGTGTAGCGTGTAGGGTGTAGCGTGTCGGGTGTAGGGTGTAGGGTGTAGCGTGTAGTTTGTAGGGTGTAGGGTGTTGCATGTAGGGTGTAGAGTGTAGCGTGTAGCGTGTAGAGTGTAGCGTGTAGGGTGTAGGGTGTAGCGTGTAGTGTGTAGGGTGTAGGGTGTAGAGTGTAGGGTGTAGCATGTAGGGTGTAGGGTGTAGCATGTAGGGTGTAGAGTGTAGCGTGTAGGGTGTACGGTGTAGAGTGTAGGGTATAAGCTGTAGCGTTTAGCGTGTAGGGTGTAGCGTGTAGCGTGTAGGGTGTAGAGTGTAGCGTGTAGGGTGTAGAGTATAGCATGTAGAGAGTAGGGTGTAGGGTGTAGGGTGTAGAGTGTAACGTGTAGCGTGTAGGGTGTAGCGTGTAGCGTGTAGGGTGTAGGGTGTAGAGTGTAGGGTGAAGGGTGTAGCGTGTAGCGTGTAGCGTGTAGAGTGTAGGGTGTAGAGTGTAGCGTGTAGCGTGTAGAGTGTAGAGTGTAGCGTGTAGGGTGTAGAGTGTAGCGTGTAGCGTGTAGGGTGTAGGGTGTAGAGTGTAGCGTGTAGCGTGTAGAGTGTACGGTGTAGAGTGTAGCGTGTAGCGTGTAGGGTGTAGGGTGTAGAGTGTAGCGTGTAGCGTGTAGAGTGTACGGTGTAGAGTGTAGGGTGTAGCGTGTAGGGTGTAGAGTGTAGCCTGTAGCGTGTAGGGTTAAGCTACACGCTACACACTAAACACAAAAAGAAAAGGATATGCAAACCAATGGGATCCACCTTAAATAGTCAATTTTATTGCACAAAACTAGTAATCCACAAACAGAACCAGGCAAAACATACATTTAAAAACATGTAAAACACTAGTATGGCTGAATAGGCCATAAGTAATTTTACCCGAGGGAATGAAGGAAGCTAATACTTTACAGCATATGTGAGACAGGAGAAATAACCAGAGAGAAAAAATTGCTAGTTATGCGGGTACACCAATCTTAGTCAAATCTACATATAAGAAGCCTATTGTTTACTGCCAACTGTGACCCCCTGAGTACTATGACAGGAAACATATACTCCAGCCTAGTATCTGGAAGAAATACATCATGGATCCTATTTTGTTCAACACAGCATGCGTGCGCACAGTTGGTAAGCAAATGAAAGCAGACCCCTATAGAAAGGTAATCATGGAAATAGATATGCTGCAGTACTACAAAATCCTAGTTATTTGGATAAATGTATGCATACAGACGCCTTGTGGAAATACAAAGAATCAGGATCCATTGTCCTAAGGCTTGGAAAAATGCCAGGCCATGCATGAAGTAAATAGGTGTAATTCCATAGCAGTTGTAAAGATAAGTTACCCAAGTCCTGTCCCTCGGGAAAAAAACAAAGGAAGCCCTTTACCCCACGCGTATTGACGCTACTCAAGCGTCTTCATCAGAGGAAAAAGTGACACCCTACACGCTACACGCTACACTCTACACCCTACACACTACACTCTACACCCTACACGCTACACCCTACACTCTACACGCTACATGCTACACTCTACACCCTACACAATACACGCTACTTGCTACACCCTACATGCTACACTCTACACGCTACACGAAACACGCTACACCCTACACGGTACACCCTACACCCTACACCCTACACCCTACACGCTACACGCTACACCCTACACCCTACACCCTACACGCTACAATCTACACGCTACACGCTACACCCTACACCCTACACCCTACACGCTACAATCTACACGCTACACGCTACACAATATACGCTACACGCTAGACGCTACACTCTACACCCTACACGCTACACCCTACACTCTACACCCTACACCCTACACGCTACACGCTACACGCTACACCCTACACGCTACACCCTACACTCTACACTCTACACCCTACACCCTACACGCTACACGCTACACCCTACACGCTACACCCTACACTCTACACCCTACACGCTACACCCTACACGCTACACGTTACACTCTACACCCTACACGCTACACCCTACACCCTACACCCTACATGCTACACCCTACACTCTACACCCTACACCCTACACGCTACACCCTATGCCCTGCACGCCACACACTACACTCTACACGCTACACCCTACACTGTACACCCTACACCCTACACGCTACACGCTACACTCTACACGCTACACCCTACACTCTACACCCTACACCCTACACGCTATACGCTACACTCTACACCCTACACGCTACACGCTACACCCTACACGCTACACTCTACACCCTACACGCTACACCCTACACTCTACACCCTACAACCTACACACTACACGCTACTCGCTACACTCTACACCCTACACGCTACACTCTACACTCTACTCCCTACTCTCTACACGCTACACTCTATACCCTACACTCTACACGCTACGCGCTACACGCTACACACTACACGCTACACTTTACACTCTACACACTACACGCTACACGCTACACTCTACACCCTACACCCTACTCTACATGCTACACGCTACACGGTACATGATACACGCTACACCCTACACGCTACACGCTACACCCTACACGCTACACGCTACACTCCACACCCTACACGCTACACCCTACACCCTACTCCCTACACTCTACACGCTACACGCTACACCCTACACCCTACACTGTACACCCTACACCCTACATGCTACACTCTACACTCTGCTCCCTACTCTCTACACGCTACACACTACACGCTACACCCTACACGCTACACTTTACACTCTACACGCTACACTCCACACTCTACACACTACACTCTACACCCTACACCCTACACCCTACTCTACATGCTACACGCTACACGCTACATGCTACACCCTACACGCTTCACCCTACACCCTACACGCTACACGCTACACGCTACACTCTACACCCTACACTCTGCACCCTACACGCTACACGCTACACTCTACACGCTAAACGCTACAGCTTATACCCTACACTCTACACCGTACACCCTACACGCTACACTCTACACCCTACATGCTACACCCTACACCCTACACCCTACATGCTACACCCTACACTCTACACCCTACACCCTACATGCTACACTCTACACCCTACACCCTACTCTACATGCTACACGCTACACGGTACATGATACACGCTACACCCTACACGCTACACGCTACACGCTACACCCTACACGCTACACTCCACACCCTACACGCTACACCCTACACCCTACTCCCTACACTCTACACGCTACATGCTACACCCTACACCCTACACTGTACACCCTACACCCTACTTGCTACACTCTACACTCTGCTCCCTACTCTCTACACGCTACACTCTATACCCTACACTCTACACGCTACGCGCTACACGCTACACACTACACGCTACACCCTACACGCTACACTTTACACTCTACACGCTACACTCTACACTCTACACACTACACTCTACACCCTACACCCTACACCCTACTCTACATGCTACACGCTACACGCTACATGCTACACCCTACACGCTACACCCTACACCCTACACGCTACACGCTACACGCTACACTCTACATCCTACACTCTACACCCTACACGCTACACGCTACACGCTACACTCTACACGCTAAACGCTACAGCTTATACCCTACACTCTACACCGTACACCCTACACGCTACACTCTACACCCTACACGCTACACCCTACACCCTACATGCTACACCCTACACTCTACACCCTACACCCTACACGCTAAACGCTACACCCTACACCCTGCACGCCACACACTACACTCTACACGCTACACCCTACACGCTACACTCTACACGCTACACGCTACACGCTACACTCTACACCCTACACGCTACACTCTACACCCTACACACTACACTCTACACGCTACACGGTACACGCTACGCCCTACACCCTACACGCTACATGTTACACTCTACACCCTACACGCTACACTCTACACCCTACACGCTGCACCCTACACCCTACACGCTACACACTACACGCTACACTCTACACCCTACATGCTGCACTCTATACGCTACACGGTACACGCTACACGCTACACCCTACACCCTACATGCTACACGCTACACCCTACACTGTACACCCTACACCCTACACGCTACACTCTACACGCTACATGCTACACCCTACACTCTACACCCTACACGCTATACGCTACACTCTACACCCTGCACGCTACACGCTACACGCTACACCCTACACGCTACACTCTACACCCTACACGCTACACTCTACATGCTACACGCTACACGCTACATGCTACACGCTACACCCTACACGCTACACTCTACACCCTACACCCTACACGCTACACTCTACACCCTACACGCTACACCCTACACTCTACACCCTACACCCTACACGCTACTCGCTACACTCTACACCCTACCCGCTACACTCTACACGCTACACGCTACACTCAACACTCTACACGCTACACGCTACACTCTACACCCTACACGCAACATGCTACACTCTACACCCTACACGCTACACTCTGCACGCTACACCCTACACCCTACACGCTACACTCTACACGCTACACGCTACACTCTACACCATACACGCTACACCCTACACTCTACACCCTACACCCTACACGCTATACCCGACACCCTACACCCTACATGCTTCACCCTACACGCTACACTCTACACTCTACACCCTACACCCTACACGCTACATGCTACACTCTAAACGCTACACTCTACACCCTACACGCTACACTCTACATCCTACACCCTACACGCTATACGCTACACTCTACACCCTGCACGCTACACGCTACACTCTACACCCTACACGCTACACTCTACACCCTACACGCTACACCCTACACTCTACACTCTCCACCCTACACGCTACACGCTACACTCTACATGCTACACCCTACATGCTACACTCCACACCCTACACGCAACACCCTACACTCTACACCCTACACCCTAAACCCTACACGCTACACCCTACACGCTACACTCTACACCCTACACCCTACACTCTACACCCTACACGCTACACGCTACACTCTACACCCTACACCCTACACACGCTACACGCTACACGCTACACTCTACACCCTACACGCTACACTCTACACGCTACACTCTACACCCTACACCCTACACTCTACACCCTACACCCTACACGATACATGCTACACCCTACACGCTACAGCCTACACGCTACACGCTACACTCTACACTCTACAAGCTACACGCTACACCCTACACTCTACACCCTACACCGTACACGCTACACGCTACACTCTACACGCTACACCCTTCACTCTACACCCTACACCCTACATGCTACACTCTACACCCTAAACGGTACACCCTACAATCTACACGCTACATGCTACACTCTACACTCTACACCCTACACCCTACACGCTACATGCTACACTCTACACCCTACACCCTACACGCTACATGCTACACGCTACACTCTACACCCTACACACTACACGCTAGGGTGTAGAGTGTAATATGTAGCGTGTAGTTTGTAGCGTTTAGCTAGTAGGGTGTAGCGTGTAGCGTGTAGGGTGTAGAGTGTAGCGTGTAGCGTGTAGCATGTAGGGTGTAGGGTGTAGAGTGTAGAGTGTAGCGTGTAGGGTGTAGAGTGTAGGGTGTAGGATGTAGAGTGTAGGGTTTAGAGTGTAATGTGTAGCGTGTAGGGTGTAGCGTGTAGCATGTAGGGTGTAGGGTGTGGAGTGTAGGGTGTAGCGTGTAGGGTGTAGAGTGTAGCGTGTAGCGTGTAGGGTGTAGGGTGTAGAGTGTAGGGTGTAGCGTGTAGGGTGTAGAGTGTAGCGTGTAGGGTGTAGCGTGTAGCGTGCAAGGTGTAGAGTGTAGCGTATAGCGTGTAGGGTGTAGAGTGTAGGGTGTAGCGTGTAGGGTGTAGAGTGTAGGGTGTAGCGTGTAGGGTGTAGAGTGTAGCGTGTAGGGTGTAGGGTGTAGCGTGTAGGGTGTAGAGTGTAGCGTGTAGCGTGTAGGTTGTAGGGTGTAGGGTGTAGCGTGTAGTGTGTAGCGTGTAGCGTGTAGGGTGTAGCGTGTAGCATGTAGCGTGTAGCGTGTAGCGTGTAGAGTGTAGGGTGTAGGGTGTAGGGTGTAGCATGTAGAGTGTAGGGTGTAGGGTGTAGCGTGTAGAGTGTAGGGTATAGAGTGTAGCGTCTAGGGTGTAGAGTGTAGCGTGTAGCGTGTAGGGTGTAGATTGTAGAGTCTAGGGTGTAGGGTGTAGAGTGTAACGTGTAGCGTGTAGGGTGTAGCGTGTAGCGTGTAGGGTGTAGGGTGTAGAGTGTAGGGTGTAGCGTGTAGGGTGTAGCGTGTAGCGTGTAGCGTGTAGGGTGTAGGGTGTAGAGTGTAGGGTGTAGTGTGTAGGGTGTAGCGTGTATCGTGTAGCGTGTAGGGTGTAGGGTGTAGAGTGTAGGGTGTAGTGTGTAGGGTGTAGCGTGTATCGTGTAGAGTGTAGCATCTAGCGTGTAGGGTGTAGCGTGTCGGGTGTAGGGTGTAGAGTGTAGGGTGTAGAGTGTAACGTGTAGGGTGTAGCGTGTAGCATGTAGGGTGTAGCGTGTAGCGTGTAGGGTGCAGGGTGTAGAGTGTAACGTGTAGCGTGTAGGGTGTAGCGTGTAGCGTGTAGGGTGTAGCGTGTAGCGTGTAGTGTGTAGCGTGTAGGGTGTAGGGTGTAGAGTGTAGCGTGTAGGGTGTAGCATGTAGCGTGTAGGGTGTATAGTGTAGAGTGTAGCGTGTAGTGTGAAGCATGCAGGGTGTAGGGTGTCGGGTGTAGGGTGTAGGGTGTAACGTGTATGGTGTAGAGTGTAGCGTGTAGAGTGTAGCGTGTAGGGTGTAGGGTGTAGCGTGTAGCGTGCAGAGTGTAGCGTGTAGGGTGTAGAGTGTAGCGTGTTGCGTGTAGGGTGTAGCGTGTAGGGTGTAGAGTATAGTGTGTAGCGTGTAGGGTGTAGGGTGTAGAGTGTAGGGTGTAGCGTGTAGCGTGTAGGGTGTAGGGTGTAGATTGTAGCGTGTAGGGTGTAGCGTGTAGCGTGTAGGGTGTAGGGTGTAGAGTGTAGCGTGTAGCGTGTAGGGTGTAGAGTGTAGAGAGTAGGGTGTAGAGTGTAGCGTGTAGAGTGTAGGGTGTAGAGTGTAGGGTGTAGAGTGTAACGTGTAGCGTGTATTGTGTAGCGTGTAGCATGTAGGGTGTAGCGTGTAGCGTGTAGGGTGCAGGGTGTAGAGTGTAGCGTGTAGGGTGTAGAGTGTAACGTGTAGCGTGTAGGGTGTAGCGTGTAGCGTGTAGGGTGTAGGGTGTAGAGTGTAACCTGTAGCGTGTAGGGTGTAGCGTGTAGGGTGTAGCGTGTAGTGTGTAGCGTGTAGGGTGTAGGGTGTAGAGTGTAGCGTGTAGGGTGTAGCATGTAGCGTGTAGGGTGTAGGGTGTAGGGTGTAGAGTGTAACGTGTAGGGTGTAGCGTGTAGCATGTAGGGTGTAGCGTGTAGCGTGTAGGGTGCAGGGTGTAGAGTGTAACGTGTAGCGTGTAGGGTGTAGCGTGTAGCGTGTAGGGTGTAGCGTGTAGCGTGTAGTGTGTAGCGTGTAGGGTGTAGGGTGTAGAGTGTAGCGTGTAGGGTGTAGCATGTAGCGTGTAGGGTGTATAGTGTAGAGTGTAGCGTGTAGTGTGAAGCATGCAGGGTGTAGGGTGTCGGGTGTAGGGTGTAGGGTGTAACGTGTATGGTGTAGAGTGTAGCGTGTAGAGTGTAGCGTGTAGGGTGTAGGGTGTAGCGTGTAGCGTGCAGAGTGTAGCGTGTAGGGTGTAGAGTGTAGCGTGTTGCGTGTAGGGTGTAGCGTGTAGGGTGTAGAGTATAGTGTGTAGCGTGTAGGGTGTAGGGTGTAGAGTGTAGGGTGTAGCGTGTAGCGTGTAGGGTGTAGGGTGTAGATTGTAGCGTGTAGGGTGTAGCGTGTAGCGTGTAGGGTGTAGGGTGTAGAGTGTAGCGTGTAGCGTGTAGGGAGTAGGGTGTAGAGTGTAGAGAGTAGGGTGTAGAGTGTAGCGTGTAGAGTGTAGGGTGTAGAGTGTAGGGTGTAGAGTGTAACGTGCAGCGTGTATTGTGTAGCGTGTAGCATGTAGGGTGTAGCGTGTAGCGTGTAGGGTGCAGGGTGTAGAGTGTAGCGTGTAGGGTGTAGAGTGTAACGTGTAGCGTGTAGGGTGTAGCGTGTAGCGTGTAGGGTGTAGGGTGTAGAGTGTAACCTGTAGCGTGTAGGGTGTAGCGTGTAGGGTGTAGCGTGTAGTGTGTAGCGTGTAGAGTGTAGGGTGTAGAGTGTAGCGTGTAGGTTGTAGCATGTAGCGTGTAGGGTGTAGGGTGTAGAGTGTAGAGTGTAGCGTGTAGGGTGAAGCATGTAGGGTGTAGGGTGTCGGGTATAGCGTGTAGGGTGTAGGGTGTAGAGTGTAGGGTGTAGCGTGTATGGTGTAGAGTGTAGCGTGTAGCGTGCAGAGTGTAGCGTGTAGGGTGTAGAGTGTAGCGTGTTGCGTGTAGGGTGTAGAGTGTAGCGTGTAGCGTGTAGCGTGTAGCGTGTAGAGTGTAGCGTGTAGGGTGTAGAGTATAGCGTGTAGCGTGTAGGGTGTAGGGTGTAGAGTGTAGGGTGTAGCGTGTAGGGTGTAGAGTGTAGCGTGTAGCGTGTAGGGTGTAGAGTGTAGCGTGTAGCGTGTAGGGTGTAGGCTGTAGGGTGTAGCGTGTAGTGTGTAGAGTGTAGCGTGTAGCGTGTAGGGTGTAGCGTGTAGCATGTATCGTGTAGCGTGTAGCATGTAGAGTGTAGGGTGTAGGGTGTAGGGTGTAGCATGTAGAGTGTAGGGTGTAGGGTGTAGCGTGTAGAGTGTAGGGTATAGAGTGTAGCGTGTAGCGTGTAGAGAGTAGGGTGTAGAGTGTAGAGTGTAGCGTGTAGGGTTTAGAGTGTAGCGTGTAGAGTGTATTGTGTAGAATGTAGAGTGTAGCATGTAGCGTGTAGAATGTAGGGTGTAGAGTGTAGCGTGTAGGGTGTAGAGTGTAGCGTGTGGAGTGTAGCGTGTAGGGTGTAGCGTGTCGGGTGTAGGGTGTAGGGTGTAGCGTGTAGTTTGTAGGGTGTAGGGTGTTGCATGTAGGGTGTAGAGTGTAGCGTGTAGCGTGTAGAGTGTAGCGTGTAGGGTGTAGGGTGTAGCGTGTAGTGTGTAGGGTGTAGGGTGTAGAGTGTAGGGTGTAGCATGTAGGGTGTAGGGTGTAGCATGTAGGGTGTAGAGTGTAGCGTGTAGGGTGTACGGTGTAGAGTGTAGGGTATAAGCTGTAGCGTTTAGCGTGTAGGGTGTAGCGTGTAGCGTGTAGGGTGTAGAGTGTAGCGTGTAGGGTGTAGAGTATAGCATGTAGAGAGTAGGGTGTAGGGTGTAGGGTGTAGAGTGTAACGTGTAGCGTGTAGGGTGTAGCGTGTAGCGTGTAGGGTGTAGGGTGTAGAGTGTAGGGTGAAGGGTGTAGCGTGTAGCGTGTAGCGTGTAGAGTGTAGGGTGTAGAGTGTAGCGTGTAGCGTGTAGAGTGTAGAGTGTAGCGTGTAGGGTGTAGAGTGTAGCGTGTAGCGTGTAGGGTGTAGGGTGTAGAGTGTAGCGTGTAGCGTGTAGAGTGTACGGTGTAGAGTGTAGGGTGTAGCGTGTAGGGTGTAGAGTGTAGCGTGTAGCGTGTAGGGTGTAGAGTGTAGCGTGTAGCGTGTAGAGTGTAGGGTGTAGGGTGTAGCGTGTAGGGTGTAGAGTGTAGCGTGTAGCGTGTAGGGTGTAGGGTGTAGGGTGTAGCGTGTAGTGTGTAGCGTGTAGCGTGTAGCATGTAGAGTGTAGGGTGTAGGGTGTAGCATGTAGAGTGTAGGGTGTAGGGTGTAGCGTGTAGAGTGTAGGGTATAGAGTGTAGCGTGTAGCGTGTAGAGAGTAGGGTGTAGAGTGTAGAGTGTAGCGTGTAGGGTGTAGAGTGTAGCGTGTAGAGTGTATTGTGTAGAATGTAGAGTGTAGCATGTGACGTGTAGGGTGTAGAGTGTAGCGTGTAGAGTGTAGCGTGTAGGGTGTAGCGTGTCGGGTGTAGGGTGTAGGGTGTAGCGTGTAGTTTGTAGGGTGTAGGGTGTCGGGTGTAGAGTGTAGTGTGTAGCGTGTAGGGTGTAGGGTGTAGAGTGTAGCGTGTAGCGTGTAGAGTGTACGGTGTAGAGTGTAGGGTGTAGCGTGTAGGGTGTAGAGTGTAGCGTGTAGCGTGTAGCGTGTAGGGTGTAGAGTGTAGTGTGTAGCGTGTAGGGTGTAGGGTGTAGAGTGTAGCGTGTAGCGTGTAGAGTGTACGGTGTAGAGTGTAGGGTGTAGCGTGTAGGGTGTAGAGTGTAGCGTGTAGCGTGTAGCGTGTAGGGTTAAGCTACACGCTACACACTAAACACAAAAAGAAAAGGATATGCAAACCAATGGGATCCACGTTAAATAGTCAATTTTATTGTACAAAAATAGTAATCCACAAACAGAACCAGGCAAAACATACATTTAAAAACATTTAAAACACTAGTATGGCTGAATAGGCCATAAGTAATTTTACCCGAGGGAATGAAGGAAGCTAATACTTTACAGCATATGTGAGACAGGAGAAATAACCAGAGAGAAAAAATTGCTAGGTATGCGGGTACACCAATCTTAGTCAAATCTACATATAAGAAGCCTATTGTTTACTGCCAACTGTGACCCCCTGAGTACTATGACAGGAAACATATACTCCAGCCTAGTATCTGGAAGAAATACATCATGGATCCTATTTTGTTCAACACAGCATGCGTGCGCACAGTTGGTAAGCAAATGAAAGCAGACCCCTATAGAAAGGTAATCAGGGAAATAGATATGCTGCAGTACTACAAAATCCTAGTTATTTGGATAAATGTATGCATACAGACGCCTTGTGGAAATAGAAAGAATCAGGATCCATTGTCCTAAGGCTTGGAAAAATGCCAGGCCATGCATGAAGTAAATAGGTGTAATTCCATAGCAGTTGTAAAGATAAGTTACCCAAGTCCTGTCCCTCGGGAAAAAAACAAAGGAAGCCCTGAACCCCACGCGTATCGACGCTACTCAAGCGTCTTCATCAGAGGAAAAAGTGACACCCTACACGCTACACGCTACACTCTACACCCTACACGCTACACTCTACACCCTACACGCTACACCCTACACTCTACACGCTACATGCTACACTCTACACCCTACACAATACACGCTACTTGCTACACCCTACATGCTACAGTCTACACGCTACACCCTACACGGTACACCCTACACCCTACACCCTACACGCTACACGCTACACCCTACACCCTACACCCTACACGCTACAATCTACACGCTACACGCTACACACTATACGCTACACGCTAGACGCTACACTCTACACGCTACACGATACACGCTACACCCTACACACTACACCCTACACTCTACACCCTACACCCTACACGCTACACGCTACACCCTACACACTACACCCTACACTCTACACCCTACACCCTACACGCTACACGCTACACCCTACACGCTACACCCTACACTCTACACCCTACACGCTACACCCTACACGCTACACGTTACACTCTACACCCTACACCCTACACTCTACACCCTACACCCTACTCTCTACACGCTACACTCTACACCCTACACGCTACACTCTACACTCTACACCCTACACCCTACACGCTACACGCTACACGCTACACTCTACACGCTAAACGCTACAGCTTATACCCTACACTCTACACCGTACACCCTACATGCTACACTCTACACCCTACACGCTACACCCTACACCCTACACCCTACATGCTACACCCTACACTCTACACCCTACACCCTACACGCTACACTCTGCATTCTACACGCTACACCCTACACCCTGCACGCTACACTCTGCACGCTACACGCTACACTCTACACCATACACGCTACACACTACACTCTACACCCTACACCCTACACGCTATACCCGACACACTACACCCTACATGCTTCACCCTACACGCTACACTCTACACTCTACACCCTACACGCTACATGCTACAACCTACACGCTACACTCTACACCCTACACTCTACACGCTACACACTACACGCTACACCCTACACGCTACACGCTACACCCTACACGCTACACGTTACACTCTACACCCTACACCCTACACGCTACACGCTACACTCTACACGCTACACGTTACATTCTACACCCTAAACGCTACACTCTACACCCTGCACCCTACACGCTACACCCTACATGCTACACGCTACACAATACACGCTACACGTTACACTCTACACCCTACACTCTACACCCTACACTCTACACGCTACACTCTACACCCTACACTCTACACTCTACACCCTACACCCTACACGCTACACGCTACACTCTACACCCTACACCCTACACGCTACACCCTACACCCTACACGCTACAATCTACACCCTACACCCTACACGCTACACGCTACACCCTACACTCTACACCCTACACCCTACACGCTACACACTATACTCTACACCCTACACGCTACACCCTACACGCAACACGCTACACTCTACACCCTACACGCTACACTCTGCACGCTACACGCTACACGCTACACCCTACACGCTACACTCTACACGCTACACTCTACACCATACACGCTACACCCTACACTCTACACCCTACACCCTACACGCTATACCCGACACCCTACACCCTGCATGCTTCACACTACACGCTACACTCTACACTATACACCCTACACCCTACACGCTACATGCTACACCCTACACGCTACACTCTACACCCTACACCCTACACGCTACACACTACACGCTACACGCTACACCCTACACGCTACACGCTACACCCTACACGCTACACGTTACACTCTACACCCTGCACCCTACACGCTACACGCTACACCCTACACGCTACACGCTACACCCTACACACTACACGTTACACTCTACACCCTACATTCTACACCTTACACTCTACACGCTACACTCTACACCCTACACTCTGCACTCTACACCCTACACCCTACACGCTACACGCTACACTCTACACCCTACACGCTACACGCTACACCCTACACGCTACAATCTACACGCTACACGCTACACCCTATACGCTAGACGCTACACTCTACACGCTACACGATACACGCTACACCCTACACACTACACCCTACACTCTACACCCTACACCCTACACGCTACACGCTACACCCTACACGCTACACGTTACACTCTACACCCTACACCCTACACTCTACACCCTACACCCTACTCTCTACACGCTATATTCTACACCCTACACCCTACACTCTACACCCTACATGCTACACGCTACACCCTACACGCTACACGCTACACACTACACGCTACACCCTACACCCTACACCCTACACGCTATACGCTACACTCTACACCCTGCACGCTACACGCTACACCCTACACGCTACACTCTACACCCTACACGCTACACCCTACACTCTACACCCTACACCCTACACGCTACACGCTACACTCTACACCCTACACGCTACACCCTACACTCCACACCCTACACCCTACATGCTACACGCTACACCCTACACGCTACACATTACACTCTAAACCCTACACTCTACATCCTACACCCTACACTCTACACCCTACACGCTACACTATACACTCTACACCCTACACCCTACATGCTACACGCTACAAGCTACACTCTACACCCTACACGCTACACGCTACACCCTACTAGCTAAACGCTACAAACTACACGCTACATATTACACTCTACACCCTAGCGTGTAGGGTGTAGAGTGTAGCGTGTAGCATGTAGCGTGTAGGGTGTAGGGTGTAGAGTGTAGCATGTAGCGTGTAGGGTGTAGAGTGTAGCGTGTAGGGTGTAGAGTGTAGCATGTAGCGTGTAGGGTGTAGGGTGTAGAGTGTAGAGTGTAGCATGTAGCGTGTAGATTGTAGGGTGTACCATGTAGGGTGTAGAGTGTAGCATGTAGGGTGTAGGGTGTAGAGTGAAGGGTGTAGCGTGTAGAGTGTAGCGTGTAGCGTGTACGGTGTAGGGTGTAGAGTGTAGGGTGTAGCGTGTAGCGTGTAGCTTGTAGGGTGTAGAGTGTAGCGTGTAGCATGTAGGCTGTAGCGTGTAGGGTGTAGCATGTATCGTGTAGGGTGTAGAGTGTAGCATGTAGCGTGTAAAGTGTAGGGTGTAGCGTGTAGGGTGTAGCGTGTAGGGTGTAGAGTGTAGCGTGTAGGGTGTAGAGTGTAGCGTGTAGCGTGTAGCGTGTGTAGGGTGTAGGGTGTAGAGTGTAGCGTGTAGGGTGTAGAGTGTAGGGTGTAGGGTGTAGAGTGTAGCGTGTAGGGTGTAGCGTGTAGGGTTTAGGGTGTAGGGTGTAGAGTGTAGGGTGTTGCGTGTAGGGTGTGGAGTGTAGCGTGTAGGGTGTAGCGTGTAGAGTGTAGCGTGTAGCGTGTAGGGTGGAGAGTGTAGAGTGTAGGGTGTAGCGTGTAGGGCGTAGAGTGTAGCGTGTAGGGTGTAGAGTGTAGCGTGTAGCGTGCAGGGTGTAGAGTGTAGCGTATAGCGTGTAGGGTGTAGGATGTAGAGTGTAGCGTGTAGGGTGTAGAGTGTAGCGTGTAGAGTGTAGCATGTAGCGTGTAGGGTGTAGGGTGTAGAGTGTAGAGTGTAGCGTGTAGGGTGAAGCATGTAGGGTGTAGGGTGTCGGGTATAGCGTGTAGGGTGTAGGGTGCAGAGTGTAGGGTGTAGCGTGTATGGTGTAGAGTGTAGCGTGTAGCGTGTAGACTGTAGCGTGTAGGGTGTAGGGTCTAGCATGTAGCGTGCAGAGTGTAGCGTGTAGGGTGTAGAGTGTAGCGTGTTGCGTGTAGGGTGTAGAGTGTAGCGTGTAGCGTTTAGAGTGTAGAGTGTAGCGTGTAGCGTGTAGAGTGTAGCGGGTAGGGTGTAGAGTGTAGCGAGTAGCGTGTAGGGTGTAGAGTGTAGCGTGTAGGGTGTAGGGTGTAGGGTGTAGAGTGTAGCGTGTAGGGTGTAGCGTGTAGCATGTAGCGTGTAGCGTGTAGCATGTAGAGTGTAGCGTGTAGGGTGTAGAGTGTAGCGTGTAGGGTGTAGCGTGTAGCGTGTAGCGTGCAGGGTGTAGAGTGTAGCGTATAGCGTGTAGGGTGTAGAGTGTAGGGTGTAGCATGTAGCGTGTAGAGTGTAGCGTGTAGGGTGTAGGGTGTACAGTGTAGGGTGTAGCGTCTAGCATGTAGGGTGTAGGGTGTAGCGTGTAGCGTGTACCGTGTAGCGTATAGAGTGCAGCGTGTAGGGTGTAGAGTGTAGCGTGTAGTGTGTAGCGTGTAGGGTGTAGGGTGTAGCGTGTAGGGTGTAGAGTGTAGCGTGTAGGGTGTAGAGTGTAACATGTAGCGTGTAGGGTGTAGGGCGTAGCGTGTAGCGTGTACCGTGTAGCGTGTAGAGTGTAGTGTGTAGGGTGTAGAGTGTAGCGTGTAGGGTGTAGAGTGTAGCGTGTAGCGTGTAGCGTGTAGAGTGTAGCGTGTATGGTGTAGCGTGTAGAGTGTAGTGTGTGGCGTGCAGGGCGTAGGGTGTAGCGTGTAGCGTGTAGGGTGTAGGGTGTAGAGTGTAGGGTGTAGGGTGTAGCGTGTAGGGTGTAGGGTGTAGAGTGTAGGGTGTAGCATGTAGGGTGTAGGGTGTAGGGTGTAGCGTGTAGGGTGTAGAGTGTAGCGTGTAGGGTGTACGGTGTAGAGTGTAGGGTATAAGCTGTAGCGTTTAGCGTGTAGATTGTATCGTGTAGCGTGTAGCGTGTAGCGTGTAGGGTGTAGAGTGTAGGGTGTAGAGTGTAGCGTGTAGCGTGTAGGGTGTAGGGTGTAGCGTGTAGGGTGTAGCATGTAGCGTGTAGCGTGTAGCATGTAGAGTAGGGTGTAAGGTGTAGGGTGTAGAGTGTAGTGTGTAGAGTGTAGAGTGTAGCGTGTAGAGTGTAAAGTGTAGCGTGTAGGGTGTAGCGTGTAGTGTGTAGCGTGTAGCGCGTAGCGTGTAGAGTGTAGGGTATAGAGTGTAGCGTGTAGAGTAGGGAGCAGAGTGTAGAGTGTAGCATGTAGGGTGTAGGGTGTACAGTGTAGGGTGTAGGGTGTAGCGTGTAGCGTGTAGAGTGTAGGGAGTAGGGTGTAGGGTGTAGCGTGTAGGGTGTGGAGTGTAGCGTGTAGCGTGTAGGGTGTAGCGTGTAGCGTGTAGGGTGTAGCGTGTATC
Organism: Ranitomeya variabilis; assembly: GCF_051348905.1. Lineage (NCBI taxonomy): Eukaryota > Metazoa > Chordata > Amphibia > Anura > Dendrobatidae > Ranitomeya > Ranitomeya variabilis. Next base: position 28,704 of record NW_027508010.1, on the reverse strand, counting down.
ATGTACCGTGTAGCGTGTAGCATGTAGAGTAGGGTGTAGGGTGTAGAGTGTAGCATGTAGGGTGTAGGGTGTAGAGTGTAGGGTGTAGCATGTAGGGTGTAGGGTGTACAGTGTAGGGTGTAGGGTGTAGCGTGTAGCGTGTAGAGTGTAGGGAGTAGGGTGTAGGGTGTAGCGTGTAGGGTGCAGAGTGTAGCGTGTAGCGTGTAGCGTGTAGGGTGTAGCGTGTAGCGTGTAGGGTGTAGCGTGTATCATGTACCGTGTAGCGTGTAGCATGTAGAGTAGGGTGTAGGGTGTAGAGTGTAGCATGTAGGGTGTAGGGTGTAGAGTGTAGGGTGTAGCATGTAGGGTGTAGGGTGTAGCGTGTAGGGTGTAGAGTGTAGCGTGTAGGGTGTACGGTGTAGAGTGTAGGGTATAAGCTGTAGCGTTTAGCGTGTAGAGTGTAGCGTGTAGCGTGTAGGGTGTAGAGTGTAGGGTGTAGAGTGTAGCGTGTAGCGTATAGCGTGTAGGGTGTAGGGTGAAGCCTGTAGGGTGTAGCATGTAGCGTGTAGCGTGTAGCATGTAGAGTAGGGTGTACGGTGTAGGGTGTAGAGTGTAGTGTGTAGAGTGGAGTGTAGCGTGTAGAGTGTAAAGTGTAGCGTGTAGGGTGTAGCGTGTAGTGTGTAGCGTGTAGCGCGTAGCGTGTAGAGTGTAGGGTATAGAGTGTAGCGTGTAGAGAGTAGGGAGCCGAGTGTAGAGTGTAGCATGTAGGGTGTAGGGTGTACAGTGTAGGGTGTAGGGTGTAGCGTGTAGCGTGTAGAGTGTAGGGAGTAGGGTGTAGGGTGTAGCGTGTAGGGTGTGGAGTGTAGCGTGTAGGGTGTAGAGTGTAGCGTGTAGCGTGTAGTGTGTAGCGTGTAGAGTGTAAAGTGTAGCGTGTAGTGTGTAGTGTGTAGCGTGTAGCGCGTAGCGTGTAGAGTGTAGGGTATAGAGTGTAGCGTGTAGAGAGTAGGGAGTAGAGTGTAGAGTGTAGCGTGTAGGGTGTAGAGTGTAGCGAGTAGCGTGTAGTGTGTAGGGTGTAGCGTGTAGCGTGTAGGGTGTAGGGTGTACAGTGTAGGGTGTAGCGTGTAGAGTGTAGTGTGTGGCGTGCAGGGCATAGGGTGTAGCGTGTAGGGTGTAGGGTGTAGAGTGTAGGGTGTAGCATGTAGGGTGTAGGGTGTAGGGTGTAGCGTGTAGGGTGTAGAGTGTAGCATGTAGGGTGTACGGTGTAGAGTGTAGGGTATAAGCTGTAGCGTTTAGCGTGTAGAGTGTAGCGTGTAGCGTGTAGGGTGTAGGGTGTAGAGTGTAGAGTGTAGCGTGTAGGGTGTAGAGTGTAGCGTGTAGAGAGTAGGGTGTAGGGTGTAGAGTGTAGGGTGTAGGGTGTAGAGTGTAACGTGTAGCGTGCAGGGTGTAGCGTGTAGGGTGTAGAGTGTAGGGTGTAGCGTGTAGGGTGTAGCGTGTAGCGTGTAGCGTGTAGGGTGTAGGGTGTAGAGTGTAGGGTGTAGCGTGTAGGGTGTAGCGTGTAGCGTGTAGCGTGTAGGGTGTAGGGTGTAGAGTGTAGGGTGTAGCGTGTAGGGTGTAGAGTGTAGCGTCTAGCGTGTAGCGTATAGTGTGTAGCGTGTAGCGTGTAGATTGTAGCGTGCAGGGTGTAGGGTGTAGGGTGTAGCGTGTAGATTGTAGCGTGTAGGGTGTAGGGTGTAGGGTGTAGCGTGTAGCGTGTAGGGTGTAGGGTGTAGGGTGTAGGGTGTACCGTGTAGGGTGTAGCGTGTAGCGTGTAGAGTGTAGCATGTAGGGTGTAGCAAGTAGCGTGTATTGTGTAGGGTGTAGAGTGTAGCATGTAGCGTGTAGAGTGTAGGGTGTAGCGTGTAGGGTGTAGAGTGTAGCGTGTAGGGTGTAGAGTGTAGCGTGTAGCGTGTAGGGTGTCACTTTTTCCTCTGATGAAGACGCTTGAGTAGCGTCGATACGCGTGGGGTAAAGGGCTTCCTTTGTTTTTTTCCTGAGGGACAGGACTTTGGTAACTTATCTTTACAACTGCTATGGAATTACACCTATTTACTTCATGCATGGCCTGGCATTTTTCCAAGCCTTAGGACAATGGATCCTGATTCTTTGTATTTCCACAAGGCGTCTGTATGCATACATTTATCCAAATAACTAGGATTTTGTAGTACTGCAGCATATCTATTTCCCTGATTACCTTTCTATAGGGGTCTGCTTTCATTTGCTTACCAACTGTGCGCACGCATGCTGTGTTGAACAAAATAGGATCCATGATGTATTTCTTCCAGATACTAGGCTGGAGTATGTTTCCTGTCATAGTACTCAGGGGGTCACAGTTGGCAGTAAACAATAGGCTTCTTATATGTAGATTTGACTAAGATTGGAGTACCCGCATACCTAGCAATTTTTTCTCTCTGGTTATTTCTCCTGTCTCACATATGCTGTAAAGTATTAGCTTCCTTCATTCCCTCGGGTAAAATTACTTATGGCCTATTCAGCCATACTAGTGTTTTAAATGTTTTTAAATGTATGTTTTGCCTGGTTCTGTTTGTGGATTACTAGTTTTGTGCAATAAAATTGACTATTTAAGGTGGATCCCATTGGTTTGCATATCCTTTTCTTTTTGTGTTTAGTGTGTAGCGTGTAGCTTAACCCTACACGCTACACGCTACACTCTACACCCTACACGCTACACCCTACACTCTACACCGTACACTCTACACGCTACACGCTACACTCTACACCCTACACCCTACACGCTACGCGCTACACTCTACACCCTACACGCTACACTCTACACTCTACATGCTACACGCTACACTCTACACTCTACACGCTACACGCTACACTCTACACCCTACACGCTACACTCTACACCCTACACTCTACACCGTACACTCTACACGCTACACGTTACACTCTACACCCTACACTCTACACCCTACACTCTACACGCTACACTCTACACCCTACACTCTGCACTCTACACCCTACACCCTACACGCTACATGCTACACTCTACACCCTGCACACTACAGGCTACACTCTACACCCTACACTCTGCACTCTACACCCTACACCCTACACACTACACGCTACACTCTACACCCTACACGCTACACGCTACACCCTACACCCTACACTCTACATGCTACACCCTACACCCTACACTCTACATGCTACACGCTACACGCTACATGCTACATGCTACACCCTACACGCTACACGCTACACACTACATGCTACACCCTACACCCTACACGCTACACGCTACACTCTACACCCTACACGCTACACCCTACACTCTACACCCTACACGCTACACCCTACACTCTACACCCTACACGCTATATGCTACACTCTACACCCTGCACGCTACACGCTACATCCTACACGCTACACTCTACACCCTACACGCTACACCCTACACTCCACACCCTACACCCTACATGCTACACGCTACACCCTACACGCTACACATTACACTCTAAACCCTACACTCTACATCCTACACCCTACACTCTACACCCTACACGCTACACTCTACACTCTACACCCTACACCCTACATGCTACACGCTACACGCTACACTCTACACCCTACACGCTACCCGCTACACCCTACAAGCTAAACGCTACAAACTACACGCTACATATTACACTCTACACCCTAGCGTGTAGCGTGTAGGGTGTAGAGTGTAGCGTGTAGCATGTAGCGTGTAGGGTGTATGGTGTAGAGTGTAGCATGTAGCGTGTAGGGTGTAGAGTGTAGCATGTAGGGTGTAGAGTGTAGCATGTAGCGTGTAGGGTGTAGGGTGTAGAGTGTAGAGTGTAGCATGTAGCGTGTAGATTGTAGGGTGTACCGTGTAGGCTGTAGTGTAGCATGTAGAGTGTAGGGTGTAGAGTGAAGGGTGTAGCGTGTAGAGTGTAGCGTGTAGCGTGTACGGTGTAGGGTGTAGAGTGTAGGGTGTAGGGTGTAGCGTGTAGCTTGTAGGGTGTAGAGTGTAGCGTGTAGGCTGTAGCGTGTAGGGTGTAGCATGTATCGTGTAGGGTGTAGAGTGTAGCATGTAGCGTGTAGAGTGTAGGGTGTAGCGTGTAGCGTGTGTAGGGTGTAGGGTGTAGAGTGTAGCGTGTAGCGTGTAGGGTGTAGAGTGTAGGGTGTAGGGTGTAGAGTGTAGCGTGTAGGGTGTAGCGTGTAGGGTTTAGGGTGTAGGGTGTAGAGTGTAGGGTGTTGCGTGTAGGGTGTAGAGTGTAGCGTGTAGGGTGTAGCGTGTAGAGTGTAGCGTGTAGCGTGTAGGGTGGAGAGTGTAGAGTGTAGGGTGTAGCGTGTAGGGTGTAGAGTGTAGCGTGTAGGGTGTAGAGTGTAGCGTGTAGCGTGCAGGGTGTAGAGTGTAGCGTGTAGCATGTAGCGTGTAGGGTGTATGGTGTAGAGTGTAGCATGTAGCGTGTAGGGTGTAGAGTGTAGCGTGTAGGGTGTAGAGTGTAGCATGTAGCGTGTAGGGTGTAGGGTGTAGAGTGTAGAGTGTAGCATGTAGCGTGTAGATTGTAGGGTGTACCGTGTAGGCTGTAGTGTAGCATGTAGAGTGTAGGGTGTAGAGTGAAGGGTGTAGCGTGTAGAGTGTAGCGTGTAGCGTGTACGGTGTAGGGTGTAGAGTGTAGGGTGTAGCGTGTAGCTTGTAGGGTGTAGAGTGTAGCGTGTAGGCTGTAGCGTGTAGGGTGTAGCATGTATCGTGTAGGGTGTAGAGTGTAGCATGTAGCGTGTAGAGTGTAGGGTGTAGCGTGTAGCGTGTGTAGGGTGTAGGGTGTAGAGTGTAGCGTGTAGCGTGTAGGGTGTAGAGTGTAGGGTGTAGGGTGTAGAGTGTAGCGTGTAGGGTGTAGCGTGTAGGGTTTAGGGTGTAGGGTGTAGAGTGTAGGGTGTTGCGTGTAGGGTGTAGAGTGTAGCGTGTAGGGTGTAGCGTGTAGAGTGTAGCGTGTAGCGTGTAGGGTGGAGAGTGTAGAGTGTAGGGTGTAGCGTGTAGGGTGTAGAGTGTAGCGTGTAGGGTGTAGAGTGTAGCGTGTAGCGTGCAGGGTGTAGAGTGTAGCGTATAGCGTGTAGGGTGTAGGATGTAGTGTGTAGCGTGTAGGGTGTAGAGTGTAGCGTGTAGAGTGTAGCATGTAGCGTGTAGGGTGTAGAGTGTAGAGTGTAGCGTGTAGGGTGAAGCATGTAGGGTGTAGGGTGTTGGGTATAGCGTGTAGGGTGTAGGGTGTAGAGTGTAGGGTGTAGCGTGTATGGTGTAGAGTGTAGCGTGTAGCGTGTAGAGTGTAGCATGTAGGGTGTAGGGTGTAGCGTGTAGCGTGCAGAGTGTAGCGTGTAGGGTGTAGAGTGTAGCGTGTTGCGTGCAGAGTGTAGCGTGTAGGGTGTAGAGTGTAGCGTGTTGCGTGTAGGGTGTAGAGTGTAGCGTGTAGCGTGTAGAGTGTAGAGTGTAGCGTGTAGCGTGTAGAGTGTAGCGGGTAGGGTGTAGAGTGTAGCGAGTAGCGTGTAGGGTGTAGGGTGTAGAGTGTAGGGTGTAGCGTGTAGGGTGTAGAGTGTAGGGTGTAGAGTGTAACATGTAGCGTGTAGGGTGTAGGGCGTAGCGTGTAGCGTGTACCGTGTAGAGTGTAGTGTGTAGGGTGTAGAGTGTAGCGTGTAGGGTGTAGAGTGTAGCGTGTAGCGTGTAGCGTGTAGAGTGTAGCGTGTAGGGTGTAGCGTGTAGAGTGTAGTGTGTGGCATGCAGGGCGTAGGGTGTAGCGTGTAGGGTGTAGAGTGTAGGGTGTAGCATGTAGGGTGTAGGGTGTAGCATGTAGGGTGTAGAGTGTAGCGTGTAGGGTGTACGGTGTAGAGTGTAGGGTATAAGCTGTAGCGTTTAGCGTGTAGAGTGTAGCGTGTAGCGTGTAGCGTGTATGGTGTAGAGTGTAGGGTGTAGAGTGTAGCGTGTAGCGTGTAGCGTGTAGGGTGTAGGGTGTAGCGTGTAGGGTGTAGCATGTAGCGTGTAGCGTGTAGCATGTAGAGTAGGGTGTAGGGTGTAGAGTGTAGTGTGTAGAGTGTAGAGTGTAGCGTGTAGAGTGTAGTGTGTGGCGTGCAGGGCGTAGGGTGTAGCGTGTAGGGTGTAGGGTGTAGAGTGTAGGGTGTAGCATGTAGGGTGTAGGGTGTAGGGTGTAGCATGTAGGGTGTAGAGTGTAGCGTGTAGGGTGTACGGTGTAGAGTGTAGGGTATAAGCTGTAGCGTTTAGCGTGTAGAGTGTAGCGTGTAGTGTGTAGCGTGTAGGGTGTAGAGTGTAGGGTGTAGAGTGTAGCGTGTAGCGTGTAGCGTGTAGCGTGTAGGGTGTAGGGTGTAGCGTGTAGGGTGTAGCATGTAGCGTGTAGCGTGTAGCATGTAGAGTAGGGTGTAGGGTGTAGAGTGTAGTGTATAGAGTGTAGAGTGTAGCGTGTAGAGTGTAAAGTGTAGCGTGTAGGGTGTAGTGTGTAGCGTGTAGCGCGTAGCGTGTAGAGTGTAGGGTATAGAGTGTAGCATGTAGAGAGTAGGGAGCAGAGTGTAGAGTGTAGCGTGCAGGGTGTAGGGTGTACAGTGTAGGGTGTAGGGTGTAGCGTGTAGCGTGTAGAGTGTAGGGAGTAGGGTGTAGGGTGTAGCGTGTAGGGTGTAGAGTGTAGCGTGTAGCGTGTAGCGTGTAGGGTGTAGCGTGTAGCGTGTAGGGTGTAGCGTGTATCATGTACCGTGTAGCGTGTAGCATGTAGAGTAGGGTGTAGGGTGTAGAGTGTAGCATGTAGGGTGTAGGGTGTAGAGTGTAGGGTGTAGCATGTAGGGTGTAGGGTGTAGGGTATAGCGTGCAGGGTGTAGAGTGTAGCGTGTAGGGTGTACGGTGTAGAGTGTAGGGTATAAGCTGTAGCGTTTAGCGTGTAGAGTGTAGCGTGTAGCGTGTAGGGTGAAGAGTGTAGGGTGTAGAGTGTAGCATGTAGCGTGTAGCGTGTAGGGTGTAGGGTGAAGCGCGTAGGGTGTAGCATGTAGCGTGTAGCGTGTAGCATGTAGAGTAGGGTGTAGGGTGTACGGTGTAGAGTGTAGTGTGTAGAGTGTAGAGTGTAGCGTGTAGAGTGTAAAGTGTAGCATGTAGGGTGTAGCGTGTAGTGTGTAGCGTGTAGCGCGTAGCGTGTAGAGTGTAGGGTATAGAGTGTAGCGTGTAGAGAGTAGGGAGCAGAGTGTAGAGTGTAGCATGTAGGGTGTAGTGTAGCATGTAGCGTGTAGAGTGTAGGGTGTAGCGTGTAGGGTGTAGAGTGTAGCGTGTAGCGTGTAGGGTGTCACTTTTTCCTCTGATGAAGACGCTTGAGTAGCGTCGATACGCGTGGGGTAAAGGGCTTCCTTTGTTTTTTTCCCGAGGGACAGGACTTGTGTAACTTATCTTTACAACTGCTATGGAATTACACCTATTTACTTCATGCATGGCCTGGCATTTTTCCAAGCCTTAGGACAATGGATCCTGATTCTTTGTATTTCCACAAGGCGTCTGTATGCATACATTTATCCAAATAACTAGGATTTTGTAGTACTGCAGCATATCTATTTCCCTGATTACCTTTCTATAGGGGTCTGCTTTCATTTGCTTACCAACTGTGCGCACGCATGCTGTGTTGAACAAAATAGGATCCATGATGTATTTCTTCCAGATACTAGGCTGGAGTATATGTTTCCTGTCATAGTACTCAGGGGGTCACAGTTGGCAGTAAACAATAGGCTTCTTATATGTAGATTTGACTAAGATTGGTGTACCCGCATACCTAGCAATTTTTTCTCTCTGGTTATTTCTCCTGTCTCACATATGCTGTAAAGTATTAGCTTCCTTCATTCCCTCGGGTAAAATTACTTATGGCCTATTCAGCCATACTAGTGTTTTAAATGTTTTTAAATGTATGTTTTGCCTGGTTCTGTTTGTGGATTACTAGTTTTGTGCAATAAAATTGACTATTTAAGGTGGATCCCATTGGTTTGCATATCCTTTTCTTTTTGTGTTTAGTGTGTAGCGTGTAGCTTAACCCTACACGCTACACGCTACACTCTACACCCTACACGCTACACCCTACACTCTACACCGTACACTCTACACGCTACACGCTACACTCTACACCCTACACCCTACACGCTACGCGCTACACTCTACACCCTACACGCTACACACTACACGCTACACGCTACACCCTACACGCTACACGCTACACCCTACACGCTACACGTTACACTCTACACCCTACACCCTACACGCTACACCCTACACACTACACGTTACACTCTACACCCTACACTCTACACCCTACACTCTGCACGCTACACTCTACACACTACACGCTACACTCTACACCCTACACCCTACACGCTACGCGCTACACTCTACACCTTACACGCTACACTCTACACTCTACATGCTACACGCTACACTCTACACTCTACACGCTACACACTACACGCTACACGCTACACCCTACACGCTACACGCTACACCCTACACGCTACACGTTACACTCTACACCCTACACCCTACACGCTACACCCTACACACTACACGTTACACTCTACACCCTACACTCTACACCCTACACTCTACACGCTACACTCTACACCCTACACTCTGCACTCTACACCCTACACCCTACACGCTACACGCTACACTCTACACCCTACACCCTACACGCTACACACTACACGCTACACGCTACACCCTACACGCTACACGCTACACCCTACACGCTACACGTTACACTCTACACCCTGCACCCTACACGCTACACGCTACACCCTACACGCTACACGCTACACCCTACACACTACACGTTACACTCTACACCCTACACTCTACACCCTACACTCTACACGCTACACTCTACACCCTACACTCTGCACTCTACACCCTACACCCTACACACTACACGCTACACTCTACACCCTACACGCTACACGCTACACCCTACACCCTACACGCTACAATCTACACGCTACACGCTACACCCTATACCCTAGACGCTACACTCTACACGCTACACGTTACACGCTACACCCTACACGCTACACCCTACACTCTACACCCTACACCCTACACGCTACACGCTACACCCTACACGCTACACCCTACACTCTACACCCTACACCCTACACGCTACACGCTACACCCTACACGCTACACGTTACACTCTACACCCTACACCCTACACTCTACACCCTACACCCTACTCTCTACACGCTATATTCTACACCCTACACGCTACACTCTACACCCTACACGCTACACGCTACACTCTACACCCTAGACGCTACACTCTATACCCTACACTCTACACGCTACACCCTACACCCTACACTCTACATGCTACACCCTACACCCTACACCCTACACTCTACATGCTACACGCTACACGCTACATCACCCTACACCCTACACCCTACACTCTACATGCTACACGCTACACGCTACATGCTACATGCTACACCCTACACGCTACACGCTATACACTACATGCTACACCCTACACCCTACACCCTACACGCTACACGCTACACTCTACACCCTACACGCTACACCCTACACCCTACACCCTACACGCTACACCCTACACTCTACACCCTACACGCTACACCCTACACTCTACACCCTACACGCTATACGCTACACTCTACACCCTGCACGCTACACGCTACACCCTACACGCTACACTCTACACCCTACACGCTACACCCTACACTCCACACCCTACACCCTACATGCTACACGCTACACCCTACACGCTACACATTACACTCTAAACCCTACACTCTACATCCTACACCCTACACTCTACACCCTACACGCTACACTCTACACCCTACACCCTACATGCTACACGCTACACGCTACACTCTACACCCTACACGCTACCCGCTACACCCTACAAGCTAAACGCTACAAACTACACGCTACATATTACACTCTACACCCTAGCGTGTAGGGTGTAGAGTGTAGCGTGTAGCATGTAGCGTGTAGGGTGTATGGTGTAGAGTGTAGCATGTAGCGTGTAGGGTGTAGAGTGTAGCGTGTAGGGTGTAGAGTGTAGCATGTAGCGTGTAGGGTGTAGGGTGTAGAGTGTAGAGTGTAGCATGTAGCGTGTAGATTGTAGGGTGTACCGTGTAGGGTGTAGAGTGTAGCATGTAGAGTGTAGGGTGTAGAGTGAAGGGTGTAGCGTGTAGAGTGTAGCGTGTAGCGTGTACGGTGTAGGGTGTAGAGTGTAGGGTGTAGCGTGTAGCTTAACCCTACACGCTACACGCTACACTCTACACCCTACACGCTACACCCTACACTCTACACCGTACACTCTACACGCTACACGCTACACTCTACACCCTACACCCTACACGCTACGCGCTACACTCTACACCCTACATGCTACACTCTACACTCTACATGCTACACGCTACACTCTACACTCTACACGCTACACGCTACACCCTACACCCTACACGCTACACGCTACACTCTACAACCTACACGCTACACGCTACACTCTACACGCTACACGCTACACTCTACACCCTACACTCTACACGCTACACGCTACACTCTACACCCTACACTCTACACGCTACACGCTACACTGTACAACCTACATGCAACACGCTACACTCTACACTCTACACTCTACACCATACACCCTACACGCTACACACTATACTCTACACCCTACACGCTACACTCTACACGCTACACGCTACACTCTACACGCTACACTCTACACCCTACACGCAACACGCTACACTCTACACCCTACACGCTACACTCTACACTCTACACAATACACGCTACACTCTACACCATACACGCTACTTCCTACACTCTACACCCTACACCCTACACGCTATACCCGACACCCTACACCCTGCATGCTTCACACTACACGCTACACTCTACACTATACACCCTATACCCTACACGCTACATGCTACACCCTACACGCTACACTCTACACCCTACACCCTACACGCTACACACTACACGCTACACGCTACACCCTACACGCTACACGCTACACCCTACAGGCTACACGTTACACTCTACACCCTACACGCTACACTCTACACCCTACACCCTACACGCTACACACTACACGCTACACGCTACACCCTACACGCTACACGCTACACCCTACACGCTACACGTTACACTCTACACCCTACACGCTACACCCTACACACTACACGTTACACTCTACACCCTACACTCTACACCCTACACTCTACACCCTACACCCTACACTCTACACGCTACACTCTACACCCTACACTCTGCACTCTACACCCTACACCCTACACGCTACACGCTACACTCTACACCCTACACCCTACACGCTACACACTACACGCTACACGCTACACCCTACACGCTACACGCTACACCCTACACGCTACACGTTACACTCTACACCCTGCACCCTACACGCTACACGTTACACCCTACACGCTACACGCTACACCCTACACACTACACGTTACACTCTACACCCTACACTCTACACCCTACACTCTACACGCTACACTCTACACCCTACACTCTGCACTCTACACCCTACACCCTACACACTACACGCTACACTCTACACCCTAAACGCTACACGCTACACCCTACACCCTACACCCTACACGCTACAATCTACACGCTACACGCTACACCCTATACCCTAGACGCTACACTCTACACGCTACACGTTACACGCTACACCCTACACGCTACACCCTACACTCTACACCCTACACCCTACACGCTACACGCTACACCCTACACGCTACACCCTACACTCTACACCCTACACCCTACACGCTACACGCTACACCCTACACGCTACACGTTACACTCTACACCCTACACCCTACACTCTACACCCTACACCCTACTCTCTACACGCTATATTCTACACCCTACACGCTACACTCTACACCCTACACGCTACACGCTACACTCTACACCCTAGACGCTACACTCTATACCCTACACTCTACACGCTACACCCTACACCCTACACTCTACATGCTACACCCTACACCCTACACCCTACACTCTACATGCTACACGCTACACGCTACATGCTACATGCTACACCCTACACGCTACACGCTACACACTACATGCTACACCCTACACCCTACACCCTACACGCTACACGCTACACTCTACACCCTACACGCTACACCCTACACCCTACACCCTACACGCTACACCCTACACTCTACACCCTACACGCTACACCCTACACTCTACACCCTACACGCTATACGCTACACTCTACACCCTGCACGCTACACGCTACACCCTACACGCTACACTCTACACCCTACACGCTACACCCTACACTCTACACCCTACACCCTACACGCTACACGCTACACTCTACACCCTACACGCTACACCCTACACTCCACACCCTACACCCTACATGCTACACGCTACACCCTACACGCTACACATTACACTCTAAACCCTACACTCTACATCCTACACCCTACACTCTACACCCTACACGCTACACTCTACACTCTACACCCTACACCCTACATGCTACACGCTACACGCTACACTCTACACCCTACACGCTACCCGCTACACCCTACAAGCTAAACGCTACAAACTACACGCTACATATTACACTCTACACCCTAGCGTGTAGCGTGTAGGGTGTAGAGTGTAACGTGTAGCGTGTATTGTGTAGCGTGTAGCATGTAGGGTGTAGCGTGTAGCGTGTAGGGTGCAGGGTGTAGAGTGTAGCGTGTAGGGTGTAGAGTGTAACGTGTAGCGTGTAGGGTGTAGCGTGTAGCGTGTAGGGTGTAGGGTGTAGAGTGTAACGTGTAGCGTGTAGCGTGTAGCGTGTAGCGTGTAGGGTGTAGCGTGTAGTGTGTAGCGTGTAGAGTGTAGGGTGTAGAGTGTAGCGTGTAGGTTGTAGCATGTAGCGTGTAGGGTGTAGGGTGTAGAGTGTAGAGTGTAGCGTGTAGGGTGAAGCATGTAGGGTGTAGGGTGTCGGGTATAGCGTGTAGGGTGTAGGGTGTAGAGTGTAGGGTGTAGCGTGTATGGTGTAGAGTGTAGCGTGTAGCGTGCAGAGTGTAGCGTGCAGGGTGTGTAGGGTGTAGCGTGTAGAATGCAGAGTGTAGCGTGTAGGGTGTAGAGTGTAGCGTGTTGCGTGTAGGGTGTAGAGTGTAGGGTGTAGCATGTAGGGGGTAGAGTGTAGAGTGTAGCGTGTAGCGTGTAGGGTGTAGGGTGTAGGGTGTAGCGTGTAGGGTGTTGAGTGTAGCGTGTAGCGTGTAGGGTGTAGGGTGTAGGGTGTAGCGTGTAGGGTGTTGAGTGTAGCATGTAGAGTGTAGGGTGTAGGGTGTAGCATGTAGAGTGTAGGGTGTAGGGTGTAGCGTGTAGAGTGTAGGGTATAGAGTGTAGCGTGTAGCGTGTAGAGAGTAGGGTGTAGAGTGTAGCGTGTAGGGTGTAGAGTGTAGCGAGTAGAGTGTAGCGTGTAGGGTGTTGCGTGTAGGGTGTAGAGTGTAGCGTGTAGCGTGTAGAGTGTAGCGTGTAGGGTGTAGGGTGTAGCGTGTAGTGTGTAGGGTGTAGGGTGTAGAGTGTAGGGTGTAGCATGTAGGGTGTAGGGTGTAGGGTGTAGCATGTAGGGTGTAGAGTGTAGCGTGTAGGGTGTACGGTGTAGAGTGTAGGGTATAAGCTGTAGCGTTTAGCGTGTAGGGTGTAGCGTGTAGCGTGTAGGGTGTAGAGTGTAGCGTGTAGGGTGTAGAGTGTAGCGTGCAGAGTGTAGCATGTAGGGTATAGAGTGTAGCGTGTTGCGTGTAGGGTGTAGAGTGTAGCGTGTAGCGTGTAGAGTGTAGAGTGTAGCGTGTAGCGTGTAGAGTGTAGCGTGTAGGGTGTAGAGTATAGCGTGTAGCGTGTAGGGTGTAGGGTGTAGAGTGTAGAGTGTAGCATGTAGCGTGTAGCGTGTAGAGTGTAGCGTGTAGCGTGTAGAGTGTAGGGTGTAGCGTGTAGCGTGTAGCGTGTAGAGTGTAGGGTGTAGAGTGTAGCGTGTAGCGTGTAGAGTGTAGAGTGTAGCGTGTAGCGTGTAGGGTGTAGAGTGTAGCGTGTAGCGTGTAGGGTGTAGGGTGTAGAGTGTAGCGTGTAGAGTGTGCGGTGTAGAGTGTAGGGTGTAGCGTGTAGGGTGTAGAGTGTAGCGTGTAGCGTTTAGCGTGTAGGGTTAAGCTACACGCTACACACTAAACACAAAAAGAAAAGGATATGCAAACCAATGGGATCCACGTTAAATAGTCAATTTTATTGTACAAAAATAGTAATCCACAAACAGAACCAGGCAAAACATACATTTAAAGACATTTAAAACACTAGTATGGCTGAATAGGCCATAAGTAATTTTACCCGAGGGAATGAAGGAAGCTAATACTTTACAGCATATGTGAGACAGGAGAAATAACCAGAGAGAAAAAATTGCTAGGTATGCGGGTACACCAATCTTAGTCAAATCTACATATAAGAAGCCTATTGTTTACTGCCAACTGTGACCCCCTGAGTACTATGACAGGAAACATATACTCCAGCCTAGTATCTGGAAGAAATACATCATGGATCCTATTTTGTTCAACACAGCATGCGTGCGCACAGTTGGTAAGCAAATGAAAGCAGACCCCTATAGAAAGGTAATCAGGGAAATAGATATGCTGCAGTACTACAAAATCCTAGTTATTTGGATAAATGTATGCATACAGACGCCTTGTGGAAATACAAAGAATCAGGATCCATTGTCCTAAGGCTTGGAAAAATGCCAGGCCATGCATGAAGTAAATAGGTGTAATTCCATAGCAGTTGTAAAGATAAGTTACCCAAGTCCTGTCCCTTGGGAAAAAAACAAAGGAAGCCCTGAACCCCACGCGTATCGACGCTACTCAAGCGTCTTCATCAGAGGAAAAAGTGACACCCTACACGCTACACGCTACACTCTACACCCTACACGCTACACTCTACACCCTACACGCTACACCCTACACTCTACACGCTACATGCTACACTCTACACCCTACACAATACACGCTACTTGCTACACCCTACATGCTACACTCTACACGCTACACGCTACACGCTACACCCTACACGGTACACCCTACACCCTACACCCTACACGCTACACGCTACACCCTACACCCTACACGCTACAATCTACACGCTACACGCTACACCCTACACCCTACACCCTACACGCTACAATCTACACGCTACACGCTGCACACTATACGCTACACGCTAGACGCTACACTCTACACCCTACACGCTACACCCTACACTCTACACCCTACACCCTACACGCTACACGCTACACGCTACACCCTACACGCTACACCCTACACTCTACACCCTACACCCTACACGCTACACGCTACATGCTACACCCTACACGCTACACCCTACACTCTACACCCTACACGCTACACCCTACACGCTACACGTTACACTCTACACCCTACACCCTACACTCTACACCCTACACCCTACTCTCTACACGCTACACTCTACACCCTACACGCTACACTCTACACTCTACACCCTACACCCTACACGCTACACGCTACACTCTACACGCTACACACTACACTCTACACGCTACACTGTACACCCTACACCCTACACGCTACACGCTACACTCTACACGCTACACCCTACACCCTACACGCTATACGCTACACTCTACACCCTGCACGCTACACGCTACACCCTACACGCTACACTCTACACCCTACATGCTACACCCTACACTCTACACCCTACACACTACACGCTACTTGCTACACTCTACACCCTACACGCTACACTCTACACTCTACTCCCTACTCTCTACACGCTACACTCTATACCCTACACTCTACACGCTACGCGCTACACGCTACACACTACACACTACACGCTACACTTTACACTCTACACGCTACACACTACACGCTACACGCTACACTCTACACCCTACACCCTACTCTACATGCTACACGCTACACGCTACATGCTACACCCTACACGCTTCACCCTACACCCTACACGCTACACGCTACACGCTACACTCTACACCCTACACTCTACACCCTACACGCTACACGCTACACTCTACACGCTAAACGCTACAGCTTATACCCTACACTCTACACCGTACACCCTACACGCTACACTCTACACCCTACACGCTACACCCTACACCCTACATGCTACACCCTACACTCTACACCCTACACCCTACATGCTACACTCTACACCCTACACCCTACTCTACATGCTACTCGCTACACGGTACATGATACACGCTACACCCTACACGCTACACGCTACACCCTACACGCTACACGCTACAAGCCACACTCTACACCCTACACGCTACACCCTACACCCTACTCCCTACACTCTACACGCTACACGCTACACCCTACACCCTACACTGTACACCCTACACCCTACATGCTACACCCTACACTCTACACCCTACACCCTACATGCTACACTCTACACCCTACACCCTACTCTACATGCTACACGCTACACGGTACATGATACACGCTACACCCTACACGCTACACCCTACACCCTACTCCCTACACTCTACACGCTACACGCTACACCCTACACCCTACACTGTACACCCTACACCCTACATGCTACACACTACACTCTGCTCCCTACTCTCTACACGCTACACTCTATACCCTACACTCTACACGCTACGCGCTACATGCTACACACTACACGCTACACCCTACACGCTACACTTTACACTCTACACGCTACACTCTACACTCTACACACTACACTCTACACCCTACACCCTACACCCTACTCTACATGCTACACGCTACACGCTACATGCTACACCCTACACGCTACATCCTACACCCTACACGCTACACGCTACACGCTACACTCTACACTCTACACCCTACACGCTACATGCTACACGCTACACTCTACACGCTAAACGCTACAGCTTATACCCTACACTCTACACCGTACACCCTACACGCTACACTCTACACCCTACACGCTACACTCTACACGCTACACGCTACACGCTACACGCTACACGCTACACGCTACACTCTACACCCTACACGCTACACTCTACACCCTACACACTACACTCTACACGCTACACGGTACACGCTACACGCTACGCCCTACACCCTACACGCTACATGTTACACTCTACACCCTACACGCTACACTCTACACCCTACACGCTACACCCTACACCCTACACGCTACACACTACACGCTACACTCTACACCCTACACGCTGCACTCTATACGCTACACGGTACACGCTACACGCTACACCCTACACCCTACATGCTACACGCTACACCCTACACTGTACACCCTACACCCTACACGCTACACTCTACACGCTACATGCTACACCCTACACTCTACACCCTACACGCTATACGCTACACTCTACACCCTGCACGCTACACGCTACACGCTACACCCTACACGCTACACTCTACACCCTACACGCTACACTCTACATGCTACACGCTACACGCTACATGCTACACGCTACACCCTACACGCTACACTCTACACCCTACACCCTACACGCTACACTCTACACCCTACATGCTACACCCTACACTCTACACCCTACACCCTACACGCTACTCGCTACACTCTACACCCTACCCGCTACACTCTACACGCTACACTCTACACTCTACACGCTACACGCTACACTCTACACTCAACACGCTACACGCTACACCCTACACCCTACACGCTACACTCTACACGCTACACTCTACACCATACACGCTACACCCTACACTCTACACCCTACACCCTACACGCTATACCCGACACCCTACACCCTACATGCTTCACCCTACACGCTACACTCTACACTCTACACCCTACACCCTACACGCTACATGCTACACTCTACACCCTACCCGCTACACTCTACACGCTACACTCTACACTCTACACGCTACACGCTACACTCTACACCCTACACGCAACACGCTACACTCTACACCCTACACGCTACACTCTGCACGCTACACGCTACACCCTACACGCTACACTCTACACGCTACACGCTACACTCTACACCATACACGCTACACCCTACACTCTACACCCTACACCCTACACGCTATACCCGACACCCTACACCCTACATGCTTCACCCTACACGCTACACTCTACACCCTACACGCTACACTCTACATCCTACACCCTACACGCTATACGCTACACTCTACACCCTGCACGCTACACGCTACACTCTACACCCTACACGCTACACCCTACACTCTACACTCTCCACCCTACACGCTACACGCTACACTCTACACGCTACACCCTACACGCTACACTCCACACCCTACACGCAACACCCTACACTCTACACCCTACACCCTAAACCCTACACGCTACACCCTACACGCTACACTCTACACCCTACACCCTACACGCTACACGCTCCACTCTACACCCTACACCCTACACACGCTACACGCTACACTCTACACCCTACACGCTGCACTCTACACCCTACACGCTACACCCTACACCCTACACACGCTACACGCTACATGCTACACTCTACACCCTACACCCTACATGATACATGCTACACCCTACACGCTACAGCCTATACGCTACACGCTACACTCTACACCCTACAAGCTACACGCTACACGCTACACCCTACACTCTACACCCTACACCGTACACGCTACACGCTACACTCTACACGCTACACCCTTCACTCTACACCCTACACCCTACATGCTACACTCTACACCCTACACGGTACACCCTACAATCTACACGCTACATGCTACACTCTACACTCTACACCCTACACCCTACACGCTACATGCTACACTCTACACCCTACACGCTACACTCTACACCCTACACGCTACACTCTACACCCTACACGCTACACGCTAGGGTGTAGAGTGTAATATGTAGCGTGTAGTTTGTAGCGTTTAGCTAGTAGGGTGTAGCGTGTAGCGTGTAGGGTGTAGAGTGTAGGGTGTAGCGTGTATCGTGTAGCGTGTAGAGTGTAGCGTCTAGCGTGTAGCGTATAGTGTGTAGCGTGTAGCGTGTAGATTGTAGCGTGTAGGGTGTAGGGTGTACCGTGTAGGGTGTAGCGTGTAGCGTGTAGCGTGTAGAGTGTAGCATGTAGGGTGTAGCAAGTAGCGTGTATTGTGTAGGGTGTAGAGTGTAGCATGTAGCGTGTAGAGTGTAGGGTGTAGCGTGTAGGGTGTAGAGTGTAGCGTGTAGGGTGTAGAGTGTAGCGTGTAGCGTGTAGCGTATAGTGTGTAGCGTGTAGCGTGTAGATTGTAGCGTGTAGGGTGTAGGGTGTAGGGTGTAGCGTGTAGCGTGTAGGGTGTAGGGTGTAGGGTGTACCGTGTAGGGTTTAGCGTGTAGCGTGTAGAGTGTAGCATGTAGGGTGTAGCAAGCAGCGTGTATTGTGTAGGGTGTAGAGTGTAACGTGTAGGGTGTCACTTTTTCCTCTGATGAAGACGCTTGAGTAGCGTCGATACGCGTGGGGTTCAGGGCTTCCTTTGTTTTTTTCCCGAGGGACAGGACTGCTATGGAATTACACCTATTTACTTCATGCATGGCCTGGCATTTTTCCAAGCCTTAGGACAATGGATCCTGATTCTTTCTATTTCCACAAGGCGTCTGTATGCATACATTTATCCAAATAACTAGGATTTTGTAGTACTGCAGCATATCTATTTCCCTGATTACCTTTCTATAGGGGTCTGCTTTCATTTGCTTACCAACTGTGCGCACGCATGCTGTGTTGAACAAAATAGGATCCATGATGTATTTCTTCCAGATACTAGGCTGGAGTATATGTTTCCTGTCATAGTACTCAGGGGGTCACAGTTGGCAGTAAACAATAGGCTTCTTATATGTAGATTTGACCAAGATTGGTGTACCCGCATACCTAGCAATTTTTTCTCTCTGGTTATTTCTCCTGTCTCACATATGCTGTAAAGTATTAGCTTCCTTCATTCCCTCGGGTAAAATTACTTATGGCCTATTCAGCCATACTAGTGTTTTAAATGTTTTTAAATGTATGATTTGCCTGGTTCTGTTTGTGGATTACTATTTTTGTACAATAAAATTGACTATTTAACGTGGATCCCATTGGTTTGCATATCCTTTTCTTTTTGTGTTTAGTGTGTAGCGTGTAACTTAACCCTACACGCTACACGCTACACGCTACACTCTACACCCTACACGCTACACCCTACACTCTACACCGTACACTCTACACGCTACACGCTACACTCTACACCCTACACCCTACACGCTACACGCTACACCCTACACTCTACACGCTACACGCTACACGCTACACCCTACACTCTACACGCTACACGCTACACTCTACACGCTACACGCTACATGCTACACTCTACACTCTACACCCTACACCCTACACGCTACACGCTATACTCTACACCCTACACGCTACACTCTACACGCAACATGCTACACTCTACACTCTACACGCTACACGCTACACTCTACACCCTACACGCAACACGCTACACTCTACACCCTACACGCTACACTCTGCACGCTACACGCTACACCCTACACGCTATACTCTGCACGCTACACGCTACACTCTACACCATACACGCTACACCCTACGCTCTACACCCTATACCCTACACGCTACACCCGACACCCTACACCCTACATGCTTCACCCTACACGCTAGACTCTACACTCTACACCCTACACCCTACACGCTACATGCTACACCCTACACGCTACAATCTACACCCTACACCCTACACGCTACACGCTACACGCTACACCCTTCACCCTACACTCTACACCCTACACGCTACACGCTACACCCTACACGCTACACGTTACACTCTACACCCTACACCCTACACCCTACTCTCTACATGCTATACTCTACACCCTACACGCTACACTCTACACCCTACACGCTACACGCTACACCCTACACGCTAAACGCTACAGCTTATACCCTACACTCTACACCGTACACCCTACACGCTACACTCTACACCCTACATGCTACACCCTACACCCTACACCCTACATGCTACACCCTACACTCTACAACCTACACCCTACACACTACACGCTACACCCTACACCCTACACGCTACACTCTACACGCTACACGCTACACTCTACACCCTACACGCAACCCCTACACCCTACACCCTACAAACTACACGCTACACCCTACACCCGACACGCTACACCCTACACGCTACACTCTACACGCTACACTCTACACCCTACACTCTACACGCTACATGCTACACTCTACATTCTACACAATACGCTCTACACGCTACACTCTACACCCTACACGCTACACTCTACACTCTACACCCTACTCTCTACACGCTACACTCTATACCCTACACTCTACACGCTACAGCCTACACCCTACACTCTACATGCTACACCCTACAGCCTACACCCTACACTCTACATGCTACACGCTACACGATACATGCTACACGCTACACCCTACACGCTACACGCTACACTCTACACACTACACGCTACACCCTACAGCCTACACCCTACACGCTACACTCTACACCCTACACGCTACACCCTACACCCTACACCCTACACGCTACACGCTACACCCTACTCGCTACACCCTACACTCTACACCCTACACGCTACACCCTACACTCTACACGCTACACGCTACACTCTACACGCTACACGCTACACTCTACACTCTACACCCTACACCCTACACGCTACACGCTATACACCCTACACGCTACACTCTACACGCTACACGCTACACGCTACACTCTACACGCTACACGCTACACTCTACACCATACACGCAACACGCTACACTCTACACCCTACACGCTACACTCTGCATTCTACACGCTACACCCTACACCCTGCATGCTACACTCTGCATGCTACACGCTACACTCTACACTCTACACCCTACACCCTACACGCTACACGCTATACTCTACACCCTACACGCTACACTCTACACCCTACACGCTACACTCTGCATTCTACACGCTACACCCTACACCCTGCATGCTACACTCTGCACGCTACACTCTACACTCTACACCCTACACGCTATACGCTACACTCTACACCCTGCACGCTACACGCTACACCCTACACGCTACACTCTACACCCTACACGCTACACCCTACACTCTACACGCTACACGCTACACTCTACACCCTACACGCTACACCCTACACTCCACACCCTACACCCTACATGCTACACGCTACACCCTACACGCTACACATTACACTCTAAACCCTACACTCTACATCCTACACCCTACACTCTACACCCTACACGCTACACTCTACACTCTACACCCTACACCCTACATGCTACACGCTACACACTACACTCTACACCCTACACGCTACACGCTACACCCTACAAGCTAAACGCTACAAACTACACGCTACATATTACACTCTACACCCTAGCGTATAGCGTGTAGGGTGTAGAGTGTAGCGTGTAGCATGTAGCGTGTAGGGTGTATGGTGTAGAGTGTAGCATGTAGCGTGTAGGGTGTAGAGTGTAGCGTGTAGGGTGTAGAGTGTAGCATGTAGCGTGTAGGGTGTAGCGTGTAGCGTGTAGCGTGTAGAGTGTAGGGTGTAGCGTGTAGGGTGTAGAGTGTCGGGTGTACACCCTACACGCTACACGCTATACTCTACACCCTACACGCTACACTCTACACGCGACATGCTACACTCTACACTCTACACGCTGCACGCTACACTCTACACCCTACACGCAACACGCTACACTCTACACCCTACACGCTACACTCTACACGCTACACGCTACACCCTACACGCTATACTCTGCACGCTACACGCTACACTCTACACCATACACGCTACACCCTACACTCTACACCCTACACCCTACACGCTACACCCGACACTCTACACCCTACACGCTACACCCTACACTCTACACGCTACACGCTACACTCTACACGCTACACTCTACACTCTACACCCTACACGCTACACGCTATACACCCTACACGCTACACTCTACACGCTACACGCTACACGCTACACTCTACACGCTACACGCTACACTCTACACCCTACACGCAACACGCTACACTCTACACCCTACACGCTACACTCTGCATTCTACACGCTACACCCTCCACCCTGCATGCTACACTCTGCATGCTACACGCTACACTCTACACTCTACACCCTACACCCTACACGCTACACGCTATACTCTACACCCTACACGCTACACTCTACACCCTACACGCTACACTCTGCATTCTACACGCTACACCCTACACCCTGCATGCTACACTCTGCACGCTACACTCTACACTCTACACCCTACACCCTACACGCTATACGCTACACTCTACACCCTGCACGCTACACGCTACACCCTACACGCTACACTCTACACCCTACACGCTACACCCTACACTCTACATGCTACACGCTACACTCTACACCCTACACGCTACACCCTACACTCCACACCCTACACCCTACATGCTACACGCTACACCCTACACGCTACACATTACACTCTAAACCCTACACTCTACATCCTACACCCTACACTCTACACCCTACACGCTACACTCTACACTCTACACCCTACACCCTACATGCTACACGCTACACACTACACTCTACACCCTACACGCTACACGCTACACCCTACAAGCTAAACGCTACAAACTACACGCTACATATTACACTCTACACCCTAGCGTGTAGCGTGTAGGGTGTAGAGTGTAGCGTGTAGCATGTAGCGTGTAGGGTGTATGGTGTAGAGTGTAGCATGTAGCATGTAGGGTGTAGAGTGTAGCGTGTAGGGTGTAGAGTGTAGCATGTAGCGTGTAGGGTGTAGGGTGTAGAGCGTAGAGTGTAGCATGTAGCCTGTAGACTGTAGGGTGTACCGTGTAGGGTGTAGAGTGTAGCATGTAGGGTGTAGGGTGTAGAGTGAAGGGTGTAGCGTGTAGAGTGTAGCGTGTAGCGTGTACGGTGTAGGGTGTAGAGTGTAGGGTGTAGCGTGTAGCTTGTAGGGTGTAGAGTGTAGCGTGTAGCGTGTAGGGTGTAGAGTGTAGCGAGTAGCGTGTAGTGTGTAGGGTGTAGGGTGTAGAGTGTAGGGTGTAGCGTGTAGGGTGTAGCGTGTAGCGTGTAGCATGTAGCGTGTAGGGTGTAGGGTGTAGGGTGTAGCGTGTAGGGTGTAGAGTGTAGCGTGTAGCGTGTAGGGTGTAGGGTGTAGGGTGTAGCGTGTAGTGTGTAGTGTGTAGCGTGTAGGGTGTAGCGTGTAGCATGTAGCGTGTAGCGTGTAGCATGTAGAGTGTAGGGTGTAGGGTGTAGGGTGTAGCATGTAGAGTGTAGGGTGTAGGGTGTAGCGTGTAGAGTGTAGGGTATAGAGTGTAGCGTCTAGGGTGTAGAGTGTAGCGTGTAGGGTGTAGAGTGTAGCGTGTAGGGTGTAGAATATAGCGTGTAGAGAGTAGGGTGTAGGGTGTAGAGTGTAGGGTGTAGGGTGTAGAGTGTAACGTGTAGCGTGTAGGGTGTAGCGTGTAGCGTGTAGGGTGTAGGGTGTAGAGTGTAGGGTGTAGCGTGTAGGGTGTAGCGTG
The DNA here is from genome assembly GCF_051348905.1 of Ranitomeya variabilis. Classification (NCBI taxonomy): domain Eukaryota; kingdom Metazoa; phylum Chordata; class Amphibia; order Anura; family Dendrobatidae; genus Ranitomeya; species Ranitomeya variabilis. The sequence goes on along the minus strand of NW_027508010.1, from coordinate 3,969 downwards.
TAGCGTGCAGGGTGTAGGGTGTAGAGTGTAGGGTGTAGTGTGTAGGGTGTAGCGTGTATCGTGTAGCGTGTAGAGTGTAGCGTCTAGCGTATAGGGTGTAGCGTGTAGCGTGTAGATTGTAGCGTGTAGGGTGTAGGGTGTAGGGTGTAGCGTGTAGCGTGTAGGGTGTAGATTGTAGCGTGTAGCGTGTAGGGTGTAGGGTGTAGAGTGCAGAGTGTAGGGTGTAGAGTGTAACGTGTAGTGTGTAGGGTGTAATGTTTAGCGTGTAGTGTGTAGCGTGTAGGGTGTAGGGTGTAGAGTGTAGCGTGTAGGGTGTAGCATGTAGCGTGTAGGGTGTAGGGTGTATAGTGTAGAGTGTAGCGTGTAGTGTGAAGCATGCAGGGTGTAGGGTGTCGGGTATAGCGTGTAGGGTGTAGAGTGTAGGGTGTAGCGTGTATGGTGTAGAGTGTAGCGTGTAGAGTGTAGCGTGTAGAGTGTAGGGTGTAGCGTGTAGCGTGCAGAGTGTAGCGTGTAGGGTGTAGAGTGTAGCGTGTTGCGTGTAGGGTGTAGCGTGTAGGGTGTAGAGTGTAGGGTGTAGCGTGTAGCGTGTAGGGTGTAGATTGTAGCGTGTAGGGTGTAGGGTGTAGCGTGTAGCGTGTAGAGTGTAGGGTGTAGAGTGTAGCGTGTAGAGTGTAGGGTGTAGAGTGTAGGGTGTAGAGTGTAACGTGTAGCGTGTATTGTGTAGCGTGTAGCATGTAGGGTGTAGCGTGTAGCGTGTAGGGTGCAGGGTGTAGAGTGTAGCGTGTAGGGTGTAGAGTGTAACGTGTAGCGTGTAGGGTGTAGCGTGTAGCGTGTAGGGTGTAGGGTGTAGAGTGTAACGTGTAGCGTGTAGCGTGTAGCGTGTAGCGTGTAGGGTGTAGCGTGTAGTGTGTAGCGTGTAGAGTGTAGGGTGTAGAGTGTAGCGTGTAGGTTGTAGCATGTAGCGTGTAGGGTGTAGGGTGTAGAGTGTAGAGTGTAGCGTGTAGGGTGAAGCATGTAGGGTGTAGGGTGTCGGGTATAGCGTGTAGGGTGTAGGGTGTAGAGTGTAGGGTGTAGCGTGTATGGTGTAGAGTGTAGCGTGTAGCGTGCAGAGTGTAGCGTGCAGGGTGTGTAGGGTGTAGCGTGTAGAATGCAGAGTGTAGCGTGTAGGGTGTAGAGTGTAGCGTGTTGCGTGTAGGGTGTAGAGTGTAGGGTGTAGCATGTAGGGGGTAGAGTGTAGAGTGTAGCGTGTAGCGTGTAGGGTGTAGGGTGTAGGGTGTAGCGTGTAGGGTGTTGAGTGTAGCGTGTAGCGTGTAGGGTGTAGGGTGTAGGGTGTAGCGTGTAGGGTGTTGAGTGTAGCATGTAGAGTGTAGGGTGTAGGGTGTAGCATGTAGAGTGTAGGGTGTAGGGTGTAGCGTGTAGAGTGTAGGGTATAGAGTGTAGCGTGTAGCGTGTAGAGAGTAGGGTGTAGAGTGTAGCGTGTAGGGTGTAGAGTGTAGCGAGTAGAGTGTAGCGTGTAGGGTGTTGCGTGTAGGGTGTAGAGTGTAGCGTGTAGCGTGTAGAGTGTAGCGTGTAGGGTGTAGGGTGTAGCGTGTAGTGTGTAGGGTGTAGGGTGTAGAGTGTAGGGTGTAGCATGTAGGGTGTAGGGTGTAGGGTGTAGCATGTAGGGTGTAGAGTGTAGCGTGTAGGGTGTACGGTGTAGAGTGTAGGGTATAAGCTGTAGCGTTTAGCGTGTAGGGTGTAGCGTGTAGCGTGTAGGGTGTAGAGTGTAGCGTGTAGGGTGTAGAGTGTAGCGTGCAGAGTGTAGCATGTAGGGTATAGAGTGTAGCGTGTTGCGTGTAGGGTGTAGAGTGTAGCGTGTAGCGTGTAGAGTGTAGAGTGTAGCGTGTAGCGTGTAGAGTGTAGCGTGTAGGGTGTAGAGTATAGCGTGTAGCGTGTAGGGTGTAGGGTGTAGAGTGTAGAGTGTAGCATGTAGCGTGTAGCGTGTAGAGTGTAGCGTGTAGCGTGTAGAGTGTAGGGTGTAGCGTGTAGCGTGTAGCGTGTAGAGTGTAGGGTGTAGAGTGTAGCGTGTAGCGTGTAGAGTGTAGAGTGTAGCGTGTAGCGTGTAGGGTGTAGAGTGTAGCGTGTAGCGTGTAGGGTGTAGGGTGTAGAGTGTAGCGTGTAGAGTGTGCGGTGTAGAGTGTAGGGTGTAGCGTGTAGGGTGTAGAGTGTAGCGTGTAGCGTTTAGCGTGTAGGGTTAAGCTACACGCTACACACTAAACACAAAAAGAAAAGGATATGCAAACCAATGGGATCCACGTTAAATAGTCAATTTTATTGTACAAAAATAGTAATCCACAAACAGAACCAGGCAAAACATACATTTAAAGACATTTAAAACACTAGTATGGCTGAATAGGCCATAAGTAATTTTACCCGAGGGAATGAAGGAAGCTAATACTTTACAGCATATGTGAGACAGGAGAAATAACCAGAGAGAAAAAATTGCTAGGTATGCGGGTACACCAATCTTAGTCAAATCTACATATAAGAAGCCTATTGTTTACTGCCAACTGTGACCCCCTGAGTACTATGACAGGAAACATATACTCCAGCCTAGTATCTGGAAGAAATACATCATGGATCCTATTTTGTTCAACACAGCATGCGTGCGCACAGTTGGTAAGCAAATGAAAGCAGACCCCTATAGAAAGGTAATCAGGGAAATAGATATGCTGCAGTACTACAAAATCCTAGTTATTTGGATAAATGTATGCATACAGACGCCTTGTGGAAATACAAAGAATCAGGATCCATTGTCCTAAGGCTTGGAAAAATGCCAGGCCATGCATGAAGTAAATAGGTGTAATTCCATAGCAGTTGTAAAGATAAGTTACCCAAGTCCTGTCCCTTGGGAAAAAAACAAAGGAAGCCCTGAACCCCACGCGTATCGACGCTACTCAAGCGTCTTCATCAGAGGAAAAAGTGACACCCTACACGCTACACGCTACACTCTACACCCTACACGCTACACTCTACACCCTACACGCTACACCCTACACTCTACACGCTACATGCTACACTCTACACCCTACACAATACACGCTACTTGCTACACCCTACATGCTACACTCTACACGCTACACGCTACACGCTACACCCTACACGGTACACCCTACACCCTACACCCTACACGCTACACGCTACACCCTACACCCTACACGCTACAATCTACACGCTACACGCTACACCCTACACCCTACACCCTACACGCTACAATCTACACGCTACACGCTGCACACTATACGCTACACGCTAGACGCTACACTCTACACCCTACACGCTACACCCTACACTCTACACCCTACACCCTACACGCTACACGCTACACGCTACACCCTACACGCTACACCCTACACTCTACACCCTACACCCTACACGCTACACGCTACATGCTACACCCTACACGCTACACCCTACACTCTACACCCTACACGCTACACCCTACACGCTACACGTTACACTCTACACCCTACACCCTACACTCTACACCCTACACCCTACTCTCTACACGCTACACTCTACACCCTACACGCTACACTCTACACTCTACACCCTACACCCTACACGCTACACGCTACACTCTACACGCTACACACTACACTCTACACGCTACACTGTACACCCTACACCCTACACGCTACACGCTACACTCTACACGCTACACCCTACACCCTACACGCTATACGCTACACTCTACACCCTGCACGCTACACGCTACACCCTACACGCTACACTCTACACCCTACATGCTACACCCTACACTCTACACCCTACACACTACACGCTACTTGCTACACTCTACACCCTACACGCTACACTCTACACTCTACTCCCTACTCTCTACACGCTACACTCTATACCCTACACTCTACACGCTACGCGCTACACGCTACACACTACACACTACACGCTACACTTTACACTCTACAC
>NW_027508009.1:0-58984 GCF_051348905.1 Ranitomeya variabilis | reverse complement strand
TTTCCCAACAGATGGAGAACTTTGGGTTGCAGTCCACTCAATGTCACGTGGACTATACGTCTTCTATGTCTTAACATTGTCATATTTCTTTAATTTTCTACTGTTCTAGTAGTCCAGATAGACAAGTCTATAGTTGAATAAAGTCAATGTTCAGAATTTTTGGAGAACTGTAGTAAGTGCCATAACTATCCAATTTGATGATTCCTATATGCACTAGTAGAGAGAAGATCCAATATATACTGTAATGCTTCCAAAATGAAGGCAGATGGCTGAGTGGTAATGTAGCAGCCACTTCTGCTGTCCATAAAAGATGAGGGTGCCTTAGGCACATTTACTATTTGTAATAGGAAAGACGAGGCAGCCTGGGGGATACAGGCAATATGGAGGATTAGTCTAATTGAATGAGGCAGAAATCATCATGTTCCCTGAATGGGTTATTATTAGAGAGCTGTGGTATGCAGTGCTAACACGGGATTTGTTGTGTACGTTCACTCTACAGGTAACATATAGACTAAACAGAAAGTAAGGCCAGAGTTTATTGTATGTTAAATGTCATATTAAAGTTGGTCTACAAAACCACAAAAGAAACTGACAAGCACCTCCTAAGAATGAAGCAAGTGTGAACATGTGCAAACTGCCTTGGTTATGTAATCACAATTATGCAAATCACAGTCTGATCAAACTCTGATCAGAGTGTGATCATAGCCTACTCCAATGTCTCCATCTTCTCCATTCTGTGAGTGAGTGGTAATTGAACTACACTCAAACGGCATCAAAGTGAACTCCAATGTTTCCCACGGACTCATTGACTTGCATGGCCAAATGCGATTTGTATATCAGATGCTATGATTTTATGTAAATATCTGACATGTGCATAGCCCTATAGAATAACATTGGTACCAGTGTGATCTGATGATTTGTAGGATTACACTGGGACGGAAAATACGGCCATGTGCACGACCCCTAACACCGACTGATAAATGCCTATGGAGTTGGTATTTAAAATCATACAGCATAGAGAAGTTTTTGAGGATAAAAAAGTAGGGGTTGGCTTAAGTTTCAATAAAAGCATGGAGAAAAAACTATTGTAAAACTGAACAGAATGGCGCTAAGACGCATCACGTGGAATGCTGGTGCCATCACAGCCATGATTTTTTAATTGGTGTGTCTGGTGAGAAAAGCTCAGAGCTCTTATTTGGGTGCAACAATTTCCTTTCACACCGCCAGCTTTGACATCTAACAACAGAAAAAAGTTTTTTTTTAAGAATTTCCAACTACAGCTAATTACAACAATGCAAATAAATAGAATAGGGCAACTAACATTTCTAAATATAAGTAAATCCGCACATGAAATAATTATGATAAAATAATTATCCACCAAAAAGTAAATGATGGGAGGGTTTTGTTTTTCACTTGGGAAGAAGGAGATGCCACTTCTCATATGGAACTCCATGGCTTGGAAAGGCCACACAGCATTGACAGAACTTTCCTTCAAGTTGATTAAAAACTGTTCCTTCTTCTGTCTTCATACCTACATGCCACCTTGTTACATTACACTATTATCAGTCGACTCACACAACACCAGTGTAATCTCCGAAGAATGGTAAATTATTTTAATGTGAAGCTGTTTTTTTTAGTTCTGTACTTTGTAAAATCTGAAACGGAAAACTTTGTAAGCAGCACAATAAACATCACCATTTACTGTTCCAGCGGCTGCATGATTGGGTCATTCATTTTTATGACATGAAGCAAAGCTCACACTGAGATTCCAATCTTAATAACATTAATTTATACCCCTGAAATAATGTACATTAGGGTTTTTGTTATCAGCTGCTATGTGAATAATGAAACAGCCAAGCGATGCAGCCACATGCACAATGATTATTACTTTACATGAGCTCTGTTAATCAAATGCTGTCTACAACACAAGTTACACTGTATTTTTCTTTTTTTTTAAATGAAGTCGTTGAATCTAACGACAACTGAAATGAAGGTAATTGTGCTCATAAAGACCTTACTTAGTTCTTTGTTCACCCATTTTTTCCCGTTTTAATTAAAAAAAAGGTTCAGAATTCTGTGCTGAGCAATTTTTCAGTACATCTATAAAGGGACCTGGGCTCTGAGTGCCGGATTTGAGTGTCTGGTGTCTCAGAATCTTGGATTTTCAATGGCTTTGAAGGGTCTAACCGAGTCAGCGCGGAGCCACCAGTGGTGAATGAGAATCATTCTTGGACTAACTAAATTATCAGATTTTGTTAGCTATTATGTCTTTCTCAGTATACTACCCATAACACAGTTTTTTAAAAAAAAAACATTGCATATGAGATAGGAAAATATCAGACCAAATATGAAGTGTTAAGAAAAATATTAAACAAAATATAAGACTATGAGACTAGTTAATACTAAAAAATAGAATATAGAGGAAAACATTAACCTTTCTATATCACACTAAAAAGCTGTCTTCTCACCTCCGGTGTCAAGGTCCATGATTCACAGACCATCAGTGGGTGCCCGATCCGAACTCAGCAGCCTCTTATATATACAGGAGGCTAAAGGTACCGTCACACTAAGCGACGCTGCAGCGATACAGACAACGATGCCGATCGCTGCAGCGTCGCTGTTTGGTCGCTGGAGAGCTGTCACACAGACCGCTTTCCAGCGATCAACGATGCCGAGGTCCCTGGGTAACCAGGGTAAACCCTGGTTACCAGTGTAAAATGTAAAATGACAAACACTACATACTCACCTTCGCGTCCCCCGGCGTCCGCTTCCTGCACTGACTGAGCGCCGGCCCTGGTAACCAGGGTAAACATCGGGTTACTAAGCGCGGCCCTGAGCTTAGTAACCCGATATTTACCCTGGTTACCATTGTAAAACATCGCTGGTATCGTTGCTTTTGCTGTCAAACACAACGATACACGGCGATCTGACGACCAAATAAAGTTCTGAACTTTAATCAATGACCAGCGATATCACAGCAGGATCCTGATCGCTGCTGCGTGTCAAACACAACGATATCGCTAGCCAGGACGCTGCAACGTCACGGATTGCTAGCGATATCGTTTAGTGTGACGGTACCTTAAGTTCGGGTCAAGAGACCTGCAACCAGTCTGTGAAGTCCAGTCCATGCTCTCTCCACAACACGTGATGTGAGAATCGAGTTTATTTGTGAAATTCCTCTCAGTGGCAGAGAAATGCTATAATAGACATTCACAGAACTAGAAGAAAATACCTTATAATGGCTGTGTAATGGCAACTAAAACCTTCTTCAACCATTGTTCCTTGCAATATTGTGCCAGCTTTATGCTGCAGCTTCACTTACATTAAACCTTATCAGTGTCCTTCACATTACATTTTACTACATCCAATAAACTACAGTGACTGCTTCATAAAGAAGAAACATTGACTAAACTATTGAAAGAGAATTTCTTCTAAGGACCTAGAACTTAGTACTAAATACAATATATATTCTCAATATCTCAATATGCCAACTGGATACGCACATATTATCTTCCATTAAAAGAGACCAATAACCGATAAGGACACATATAAAAATAAACTTATAGTAAAAATGTTTAGTCTTCATTTTAATGTGTAGTTTAGATAAAAATGTATTAGACTTCTAATCTAAATATTAATGTTGGAATACTCAAACCTAGAGCTGTGTTCAATTGGGTCTCAAAAAGCCTAGGGAGATGATGTCACAGAGACACATCGGCAATTTGTAAACCTCGATGTGAAGCACGGTAAAGGGTGGTCATAGGGAGTGAAGAAAGGGAAGGTGGAGAACCTTGGTTAGAATCAAGTCAGATGCTTATCAACTATACATCTAGACTACTATTATATGTGTTACTCCAAATAAATCAGCCAAACTGCTGTTTTACAGGGAGGTGCAGACTATAAAGCTGACTGATGTTATAGAATAGAACTTCATACTTTTCAGCCAGACATCCGTTATAGGGTGAAGTCACGACTAGGGTTGAGCGACTTTTATTTTTATAGGATCGGGTCGGGTTTCACGAAACCCGACTTTCTCAAAAGTCGGGTCGAGCGAAATCGGCCGATCCTATAAAAAAGTCGGGGTCGGCCGAAACACGAAACCCAATGCAGTGCAATGGGATACTATGGTTCCCATTGTCTGGAGGAAACTCTCCTTCAGGCCCTGGGATCCATATTAATGTGTAAAATAAAGAATTAAAATAAAAAATATTGATATACTCACCCATCCGGAGGCCCCTGGACATCACTGCTGGTAACCGGCAACCTTCTTTGCTTAAAATGAGCGCGTTCAGGGCCTTCCATGATGTCACGGCTTCTGATTGGTCACGTGCCGCTCATGTGACCGCCACGCGACCAATCACAAGCCGAGACGTAATTCGTGAAGCGCGTGAAGGGCCTTAGATGACGTCACGGCTTGTGATTGGTCGCGGCCGCCCATGTGACCGCTCACGCGACCAATCACAAGCCGTGACGTAATTCTCAGGTCCTAAATTCCTAGAATGAGGAATTTAGGACCTGAGAATTACGTCACGGCTTGTGATTGGTCGCGTGGCGGTCACATGAGCGGCACGCGACCAATCAGAAGCCGTGACGTCAAGGAAGGCCGTAAACGCGCTAATTTTAAGCAAAGAAGGCTGCCGGTTACCAGCGGCGATGTCCAGGGGCCTCCGGAGAGGTGAGTATATCAATATTTTTTATTTAAATTCTTTATTTTACACTTAAATGTGGATTCCGATACCGATTTCCGATATCGCAAACATATCGGAACTCGGTATCGGAATTCCGATACCAGATTCAGAAGATCGCCGACCTCATGGCCGACCCCACACAGGGGTCGGGTCGGTTTTCATGAAACCCGACTTTGCCAAAAGTCGGCGACTTCTGAAAATGGCCAACCCGTTTCGCTCAATCCTAGTCACGACTACTTGGACAAACTGATGTTAAAGAAGGAGGTCCAAATTACCTGGCAGACTGCTGTTATAAGGAAGAGTCCAGACAGCAAAGCCTGAATGGTGTTATGGAGTGATGTCTAGACCAGAGATGTGCAAATATTTCAATGTTTGGTTCAGATTATGATTGCTGAATTTGCAATATTCGCCGATTTATTCGTCGAATATTCGCCGAACATAACCAAATTCCATTCAAGGCAATGAAAGGCAAAAAGAAAAACGCATGCACAACACCCTATAACGGCCCCAAAAGCTGCCAAAATACATCAAATACGGGAAAGACACCAGGAAAGTGGCCTCAATTCACACACAGTGCAAATTGAAGCATGGCACTGCAGCAATCAGCCAGGCATGAGATATCGGGGTCTGGGACAGCATTTACAGCTTTCAATTGAATATCACAGTAAGACGAGGTAGGCGAGGGATCAGTGTAGGCCTGCTGTGCTGGGAGCCTTGATACCACATGCAAAAGCTCAACCTGCTTTCATGCTCAACCACACTTAAGGGTCCTCAAATATCATATAAATTTCATAGACTACTATTGTCAGAAAATGGATAGTAACACGAGTAGTTGACTACAAGGAAGTGGAGGCTTGACGATCTCGGAGGCCTAGTGCTACAGGAAACATGCATGAAGGAGACCCAACCAGAAGTCTACACATTTACAAAATTAGTGGCAGACACCAATAAAGTGGCATCAAATTCTTCACAGTATAGCTAGTGCAGACCAACAGATCTTCCACTACACCCACCCCTCATAGGTTGTAAGCTTGCGAGCAGGGCCCTCATTCCTCTTGGTATCTGTTAATTTATGTGATTATTGTTATTCTGTAATGTCTTTTATTGTCTGTACAAGTCCCCTCTAAAACGTAAAGTGCTGCATAATATGTTGGCGCTATAGAAATAAAGTTTTTATAATTATTATTATTAACCCAGCAGATGGATACTCAACCAGGAGTGTTCACATTTCAAAAAATTATTGGCAGACACCACCAAAGTGGCATCAATTTCACCACAGTAGAAATAGTATAATAGGGACCGACAGGTCTTCCACGGCGTCCAACTCAGCAGAAGGACACCCAACAAAGAGTTCACATTTCAAAAAATTATTGGCAGACACCACCAAAGTGGCATCAATTTCACCACAGTATATATAGTATAATTTGGACCGACAGGTCTTCTACTACATCCAATCCAGCAGATGGACACCCAATCAAGAGTGTTCACATTTCCAAAAATTATTGGCAGACACCACCAAAGTGGCATCAATTTTACCACAGTATATACACTATGTTCCAAATTATTATGCAAATTATATTTTTCTCGGATTTTCCTAAATGGTCGGTCCAAATGACAGTCAGTCTAATAAAAGTCATCACCCTTTAGAGTATACATTGAATTTTATTGAAGAAACCTCCCAATGATAACAGTATAATCTCCAAAATGAATAAAACCTCACAATGCACTGTATTATTATTAGGCACAGTAGAATTTCTAAACATTTGATATGTTTTAAAGAACTGAAAAGTCTCATTTGTGGAATTTGCAGCATTAAGAGGACTCATTCACTGAACAAAAAAGCTATTTAACTCCAATATATCCTAACAGGCCAAGTTACATGTTAACATAGGACCCTTTCTTTGATATCACCTTCACAATTCTTGCATCCATTGAACTTGTGAGTATTTGGAGAGTTTCTGCTTGTATTTCTTTGCATGAAGTCAGAATAGCCTCCCAGAGCTGCTGTTTTGATGTGAACTGCCTCCCACCCTCATAGATCTTTTGCTTGATGATACTCCAAAGGTTCTCTATAGGGTTGAGGACAGGGGAAGATGGTGGCCACACCATGAGTTTATCTCCTTTTATGCCCATAGCAGCCAATGACTCAGAGGGATTCTTTGCAGCATGAGATGGGGCATTGTCATGAATGAAGATGATTTTGCTCCTCAAGGCACGTTTCTGCTTTTTATACCATGGAAGAAAGTTGTTAGACAGAAACTCTATATACTTTGCAGAGATCGTTTTCACATCTTCAGGAACTTTAAAGGGCCCTACCAGCTGTTTCCCCATGATTCCGTCCCAAAACATGACCGCCACATCCTTGCTGACGTCGCAGCCTTGTTGGGACAGGGTGGTCATCCACCAACCATCCACTACTCCATCCATCTGGACCATTCAGAGTTGCTCGACACTCTTCAGTAAACAAGACTGTTTGAAAATTAGTCTTCATGTATGTCTGGGCCCACTACAAGCGTTTCTGCTTGTGACCACTGTTTAGGGGTGGCCGAATAGTAGGTTTATGAACCAAAGCAAGCCATTGAAGGATCCTACACCTTGAGGTTCGAGGGACTCCAGAGGCACCAGCAGCTTCAAATATCTGTTTGCTGGTTTGTAATGGCTTTATAGCAGCTGCTCTCTTTATCCGATGAACTTGCCTGGCAGAAATCTTCCTCATTATACATTTATTAGCACGAACATGACAGTGCTCAGATTCAGCCACAAATCTCTTAACAGTAAGATGGTCACGCTTACATTTTCAAGAAATATCTAATGTTTTCATCCCTTGACCAAGGCATTGCACTATTTGATGCTTTTCGGCAGCAGAGAGATCCTTTTTTTTCCCGTGTCACTTGAAAACTGTGGCCTGCTTAATAATGTGGAACATCATTTTTAAGTAGTTTTCCTTTAATTAGAATCGCCTGGAAAACTAATTATCACATGTGTTTAAGATTGATTTCAGTGATCCATTGAGCCCTGAGACACAATGCCATCCATGAGTTTATTTGAAAAACAAAACTATTAAATCGTTTTGACACTTAAATCCAATTTGCATAATAACTTGGAACACAGTGTATAGTATAATTTGGACCGACAGGTCTTTTACTACACCCAATCTAGCAGATGGACACCCAGCCAGGAGTGTTCACATTTCCGAAAATTAAGGGCAGACACCACCAAAGTGGCATCAATTTAGCCACAGTAGAAATAATATAATAGAGAGCTACGGGTCTTCCACTACACCCAACCCAGCAAATGGACACCACACCTGGAGTGTTCACATTTAAACAAATGAGGGACTAACACCACCGAAGTGGCATAAATTTTACGAGAGTAGAAATAGTATAATTGGGACCAACATGTCTTCCACTGCAGCCATCCCAGCAGTTGTAGACCAACCATGATTATTCACATTTCCACAAATTTGTGTTATTATCTGTAGCAGCATCAGCAGCAACAGCAGGCACAGAAGGCAGCCACACTAAAGATATTACAGAGTGCCGTTACGCGACATTAATGCAACATACTACAAAGTGCAAGATCACCTAGTCTGTACAGTCTGCGAATGGGGTGCAAAAGTCCTTGGAGATCCATGACTTGTTCATCTTGGTAAAAGTTAGGTGTTGATACACTTTCAGGGGACAGCCGGCTGCGCTTATCCATCAGAATACCACCAGCAGTGCTGAAGACATGTTCTAAGAGAACACTGGCTGCTGGGAACGATAAAACCTCCAAGTCATGTGAGGCAAGCTCAGGCTACTCATCCATTTTGGAAGACCAAAAGGTGAAAGGGTCCAAACCCTCCCTGATGGTATTCATATTAAGTTCTACATACTCCTGCACCATCCTCTCCATTCTTTCACCACATGTAAGACCTGGACTCTGTTGTGCTGGTGCATGAGCTGGTCTAAAAAAGTGTCAAAGGACTCACAGAAATAGCTTTTACCACTTACACTACTGCTTCTGCTAATGTTTTGGCATTGACGAATTGACGTGCTGGAGTTTGGAAGTCTAGAGCTGTGATGCGAACTGTGTTGCTCACTACGGTCCTGAGGAAAAGCTCTCTCAAAGATATGTAAAAGCATGTATCGATACTCCAGCATTTGTGGGTCTCTTTCCAGGGCAGGAGGCATTTGGCAAAATTTGGTTTTATAATGTGGATCTAACAGGGTGGCAACCCAGTAGTCAGCACTATTTCTAGTCATAACTATATGGAGATCATGTTACAGATAGTGCAGCAAGAAGGCACTCATATGTCAGGCTCTACCATGAGGTCCAAGCCCATGCTTTGTAGGTGGCTGGGTAACACTGATGTTTGTTTCCTCCATCCCCTCCCACCAACCACAATCATCAGAGAAGGGAGGAATATCCTCTTCATCTCCAGAGAGTTGTTCGCCCATCACCTCTTCCTCCTCCATTTGTTCCTCGGATCTTGCACCTTCGCTAACATTTTGTCTATTATCACCAGCCCCCCTCAATCACAGTAATCTACCCTCCCTTGGCACAGGCCTGTGTGATGGCAGTCTGGAACTTAGAGACATTGTTATCCCTTCCGCATCCTCCTCTGCTTCCTCCTCTTCCTCTGGGACCACTATCTCCTCCCGCAGGCTATTCAAAGTCTGCTCCAGCATATAGATAACCGGAATAGTGATGCTGATGATGGCGTCGTCAGCACTAACCATCTTAGTAGCCATCTTGAAACTGTGCAGAAGAGTGCAGAGGTCCTTAATCTGTGCCCACTCTGTAAATGTGATATGCGCCACATCTGTACTGCATTTGCTCAGGCTATATGATATGACATACTGCATCAGGGCTCGTTGCTGCTGCCACAGTCGCTGCAACATGTGCATAGTGGAATTCAACCATGTCAGCACATCGCATATCAACCTGTTAACTGGCATGGACAAAGACCTCTGTATTGATGCAAATCGATGACCTAAGGGGTGCGAATGGTGGAAATGAGCACACAGCTACCATGCTTTCTGTAGTAGCTCACCCAAGCTAGGATAGTGGCAGAGAAAATGCTGTACCATCAGGTTGAGGACATGAGCCATGCAAGGCACGTGTGTGAGCTTACCTCACAGTAGGGCCGCCACCAGGTTGGCACCATTATCGGACATGGCCTTCTCTTTATGCAGGTTCAGCAGAGACAGCCTTTGATCAAACTCCGACTGGAGAGCTTTCCACAACTCTTCAGCTGTATTACTGCGATCTCCAAGGCATTTCAATTTTGACACTGCCTGATTACAGTGAGTCCTGGCTGCGCAGTATGGAGGTGGTAGGGATCCGCTTTGCACTGTTGGAACACGTGTCTCATTAAGGCAGAGGTTGAGTGCGCAGGTGGAGCCCCTAGAAGAGATAGAGGAGGCAGAAGCAGTGGAGGAAGGGTTCAATGTAGAGGTTTGTCCTGCAAGCCTTGGGGATTTCAAGACTTGTGGAACAGCGGTTGCCCTCACAGCCACCAGAGTCACTCAGTGCCCCATCAGTGAGATGTAACGCCCTTGGCCATGCTTATTCGTCCAAGTGTCTGTGGTGAAATGCACCCTGGCAGACATAGATTTGGTCAAGGAATGGGTGATGTTGTCTGTGACATGCTGGTGTAGCGCAGGCTCAGCTTTCTTAGAAAAGTAATGATGAATGGGCAATTGGTACTGAGGGACTGCAACGGCCATCAGCTTTCGGAAACTGTCTGTATCTGCCAGGCGGAAAGTTAGCATTTCCATGACCAATAGATTGGAGATGGTGGATTTCAACTTCTCAGCTTTGTCATGCGTAGGTGGAGAACTGTGAACTGGACAAACTGCTGGACTGTGAGAGAGGTGCAGGCGGAGATGTTACGGTGGATTGAGAAAGTTGTGGTGTGCTCGTTCTCTGAGATCAGATGAATGCTATCCATGGTTTTCATGGACAGCACTCGTACTCATGAGATTTGATGACGCTGTACACAAGTCCAAGTGGTCCAAGGAATAAATTGAATACATGTCTAATTTTGATAGAAGGGTCAGATCAAAATTGGCAATGGAAACCTATGTGTCTGTGAAAAACATTGGGCTACACTCAGATGACATCCAAGTGTGCTCTAATTTTCATAGACTGACAGAAAGTAGAGCTTAGAGAATTTTTTTTTCCCAGGGCTGAGATAAACTGATGCCACTTTGAACAAACTCTGGTCAAGCTCTGATCAGAATAATGGGACTGTTTTATCTGGGAAAGAGAACAGTGGTGTGAACTTACCCCCTTGCAGAGAACACACAATTTGTTGACGATACTTCCTTTAAAGAGAATCTGTCACCTACTTTTTCGTATATAAGTTGTGGCCACCGCCATTAGGGGCTTGTCTATAGCATTCTGTAATGCTGTAGATAAGCCTCCTGATGTAACCTGAAAGATAGTAAAAACAAGTTATATTAACCCAGGGGCGGTCCCAGTGCAGTCCAGTCCAATGGGCATCGCGGTCCGGGTCCGGCGTCTCCCACCTTCAAGCGATGACTTCCTCTTCCTTGCTTCCTGTGCAGGTGTGCTTTATCTACCCTGTTGAGGGCAGAGCAAAGTACTGCAGGGCGCAGGCGCTGGGCTTATCAGACCTTTCCCGGCACCTGTGCACAGCATTACTTTGCTCTGCCCTCAACAGGGCAGATAAAGTAGGCCTGGGCAGGAGCCGCTACAGGAAACAAGGAAGAGGACATCATCGCATGAAGATGGGAGGCGCCGGACCCGGACCGCAACGCCCATCGGATAGGACCTCACCGGGATCGCCCCTGTGTGAGCATAATCTAACTTGTTTTTCTTATCTTTCAGGTTACATCGGGGGGGCTTATCTACAGCATTACAGAGTGCTGTAGATAAGCCGCTGATGGCGGTGGCGGCAGCTTATATACGAAAAATGAGGTGAAAGATTCCCTTTAATTAGTGCATTTTTAGATTCTCCAGTGATTGTCTGATATAAGCAATGCATCTATCATGCTTATATTACAATAATGTAGTTTTTGTACTTTCTTTTTATTGTACTTACTTTACTTTGGGTGAAAAAAAATATCATATTAAGATCAAAGGGCTGGTAATTTTTATCTGTTTAGGGATTCGGCCAAACACAATTATGACATATTTCAGTTGTTCTGTGTTAAGAGGCTATCGAGCACTTGAGTTTTTATTGCCCCAAGCAAGTAAAAATTCAAATAGCTTTTACATGTTATTTATAGGTGTGATGGGCAGTGCATCGTCCATCGGGGACTGGAATGTGTTTTATTGCCTTGCTGCTTACATCTATGCTGTGATAACATTTGAGAGCCCTCTAGAGGCAATTACATAGCAAGATTATAAAATAAAAGACAAACATTACCAGAACACTGATATAGCTCATTGCATTGGTGGCCCTAAATGAGGGATTTCATTGTGTGTTGGATAATAGTACTGTGATACTGTAGAATGACTTGCCACTATTAATGAAGGTAAATTAGAAAATATAAAAATGTCTAAAAATTAAAAAAAGAGACAAAGTAAAGTAAATTCTTGAAGATTTATGTTACAGATTGTGGGTTTATATTTTTGCATTAAAATAGTCCCTTTTTCGATTTATGATGGTTTCACATTAAATTATAATGGTTTTTGATATTAACCATTAATTAGTAAAATTGACATTAACAATTGAAAAATACATCATAGAACAAAATTGAATTGTAAATTAAATATATTTTCTTTTAATGTGGCTATGCAGTGGTCAAAATAGTTTGGGTCCCGTGAGTAGTAAAAGGGACAAAAACTATATAAATTTGCACTCGTGGCCTTAAAGGGATTGTCCAAGAACATAGTACATTTTAATCAATAGATCGTAGAATAATAACACATTTCACAATTGGATGTGTTAAATAAATGTTCCTGTGCTGTGAGAATTGTAAAAAGATTCCCCGGGCATGTACTGGGTAATGGTTGTGTCCAACGATGCAGAACTGCTCAAGTTCATGGTCAGTAGTGATGAGCGAATATACTCGTTACTCGAGATTTCCCGAGCACGCTCTGGTGTCCTCCGAGTATTTTTTAGTGCTCGGAGATTTAGTTTTCATCAACTCAGCTGAATGATTTACATCTGTTAGCCAGCATAAGTACATGTGGGGGTTGCCTGGTTGCAAGGGAATAATTATACTCTGGTACTTCCCCCAGGAGTCACTTTATATTCCCTTGGAAATTTTTCACAAATTTTGCAAAATTTTAAGCACGAAATGTGATTTTTTTGTAATGAAAAGTTATAAAACAGTTTAGAGGCAAAAGTAAAGAGCTTTTTGGAATTTGTGCAAATTCATGAACCGCGTGCTTCATTTTGAAGAATTTGGCACAAACACATCAGCAAATACTTCAAGACAGAAAAAAAAGAAAAGTGACTGAAAAAAATAAAATAAAATGACGAATCAGGGCCTAGGTGTCCTAAAATCTTCAGTATGAGAATGAGACTGTTTCCTTCCATGTTACATATGTGAGAAAAATAAAAACTATCATCACAAAAATAAAGGCGCTGCAGAGTAGCCACAAAGGATGAGAAGGCCCAATTGTCTAATGTTATTCACGAAATGCTGGGGTAAACATTGTGACAGCTGAAACTAAATATAATACTTAAAAAGAGATATGATTGCGGAGCCGAATGCCGATATTCTCAGTAGAATATGGTACTTTGAAAAGTGATGTGGAAAAATTTAAAAAAATGTTCACTGTTCAATATAAATTCATTTTATCAAATATAAAGTAAAAAGCTTGTATTGAATCAGTGAGGAGTCATTGATTTAGATGCCTATATTAGCTTGGCCACACACTAGACTTGACATTTTCTGGAGTACCATGACACTAATTGTTTCCTTTATATATTGGCCGCCTCGCCAACTTGTGTCATTAAGGAGCAAATGATGAAACAAGAATGTGAGAATGTCATTTTGCACAACTTATTGTGATATCATCTTGGGTAGTGTTGAGCATTCCGATACTGCAAATATCGGGTATCGGCCGATATTCGCCGTATCGGAATTCCGATACCGAGTTACGATATTTTTGTGATATCGGAAATCGGAATCGGAAGTTCCCAGTGTATGGTTCCCAGGGTCTGGAGGAGAGGAGACTCTCCTTCAGGCCCTGGGATCCATATTCATGTAAAAAATAAAGAATAAAAATAAAAAATATGGATATACTCACCCCTCCGGCGGACCCTGGAACTTAGCGATGTAACCGGCAGCCTCCGTTCCTAAGAATGCAGTGAGTGTAGGACCTGTGATGACGTCGCGGCTTGTGATTGGTCGCATGAGCGGTCACATGAGCGGTCACGTGACCAATCACAAGCCGCGACATCATCGAAGGTCCTTTACTCTGCATTCTTAGGAACGGAGGCTGCCGGTTACACCGCTAAGGTCTAGGGTCCACCGGAGGGGTGAGTATATCCATATTTTTTATTTTTATTCTTTATTTTTTACATGAGTATGGATCCCAGGGCCTGAAGGAGAGTTTCCTCTCCATCAGACCCTGGGAACCATCCAGGATACTTTCCGATATTTGTGTCCCATTGACTTGTATTGGTATCAGGTATCGGTATCGGCGAGATCCGATATTTTGCCGGTATCGGCCGATCCAATCCGATACCGATACTTTCGAATATCGGAAGGTATCGCTCACCACTAATCTTGGGTAATTTGTAGTATTACATAGGTAAATTATTCTTACTGGTGGGACCATGTTATTATGGCACACTGACCAAGTGGGAAACATCTCTACCCAAATTTCAAGGATTCATGTAGACTTAAAATACGACAAATTTAAGAGGTACAAAATCATTTTCAAGCAATGACCCAGAATAACAGTTACAAGTGACCTCTTAAGTAAGAGTGCTAAAAATAAAAATAAAACAATAAGAAAAATTGAAGATTTTACCAGAGAAATTAGAGTCATAGCAAATTATTATAGAGAATATCATAGAGAATTATTATTATCCATGATTTGAATGCTCCTTATTATGTTCTGAGGTCTGGAGAGACCCCAGGGCATAACAGACATAATATATAGAAAGAAAAACAATACTCACCTCACTGATTATCTCTGCTGCTCACTGTCCCGCAAACTATCCTTTACATTTCTTCTTACTGCCGTGCAATGAAACCTGGATGTCTTCATGCTAGGCAAGGGTTTACAACTACAACTAAGCCCAGCACATCCCTGTGGACATGCAGTTATGCCCAAGGACTAGTCGCAGTCAGAAGTTCCAGCCATGTCATTACATGCATTGCAACCATGCAATGCACACTCTCTGTCGCGACCTCCGGGTGCAACAAAGCCCAGAACTTCACTGTGCATGTGTATGGATGTTCCGGCCTTAGTTGCAGCTGGAAGTTCCAGCCTAAAGTGTATGGTCAGCCATGTGCCACAACCTTATAATGCACACTTTAGGTCACAACTTCCATCCACGACAAGCACAAGATGTCCCTGTGTAGGTGGTTGGTGAGGTGAGCGGTAAGGAGAGTGCTATTTAAAAAAAAAAAAAACAACTTTTTCCAGCCCACTACTATTCAGCAAAATTGCAGCCAATTGACAATCATTTTGCTGAGTTTGTGTTAAGCAGATTTCATAAAATTTGCATTCTGAATAATATGGATTTTTGTAGAATTTGACTAGAATTCAATTCTACTCACATTTGTCCGGACTCTAATATCTACAACAAACACTACCAGTAGAGGAATGTCCAGTATATTGATATACAGTGCTACAAGGTGATTGTCAGGACTCTGAACATTTTTTTACCTTTTGTGCATTACTGCCCTTTTCAAAGATGGTGTCTTTGGTCTCATGTGTACTGTGTCTTCCTGCTATAAAACCCCACCCCAGCCTTCAGTCTGTGCTAGAGTATTCTGCCTTGCATCCAGCTCCTGACCTCTGGTGACTCCCTGGCTATATACCTGCTCCTGTGAACCTGTGTGGTTATCCTGCTACTCTGCTCTGAGTTCCTGCTGCATACACCAGTGTTCAGTAATCCTCCTTCATCTGCTGCTTGTGATTACTTCCATCTGCATTTGCTGGGCATGTAAGCTGTTTGTTGCTCTGCAAAAACCTGAGACTATTAACCAGGCCTCCCTGGTTGAGCTAAGATATGATTTGAACTGCCTTATAAGCTTATCTATCTGTGTTTTGACTAAGACAAGGATTTATTCGTGTCAAGTATCCTCAAGAATAACTGTGCTTCATAGACTTTCTGCTTGATTGCATTTTCCTCTGAAGTTTCCTATAGACTGCTAAGCTGCATTTGATATTTGCACCAAGTGTTGTGGACTTGAGTTTCCCTCTGCACCTGTTTGAATC
This sequence comes from Ranitomeya variabilis, assembly GCF_051348905.1. Lineage (NCBI taxonomy): Eukaryota > Metazoa > Chordata > Amphibia > Anura > Dendrobatidae > Ranitomeya > Ranitomeya variabilis. The sequence goes on along the minus strand of NW_027508009.1, from coordinate 42,935 downwards.
ACCGTGTGATAATATAGATTTTATCACTTATAAAACTGTGTCCTGTAGTTGTCTTGTTCCATGCAAAGAGTCTCCTGAGTTATCCCCTATAATTATTACAGTGATTCAAGGGTGCTAATATTAATTGTAACTTTACAAACAGTGCCAGCATGCAGTAATTTCTCATTTAACACAGATGAAAGAATGAATTAATAATATTTAACGATGAGTCGAGCGTGCATGCCACTGTTTGATTCTCGATCAAGTATCGTGGTGCTTGGGTACGCTCGTTACAGCAGGTGCTCGAGCACCATGGTTTGGTCCTCACTCCGCATATTTCACGGCTATTAGACAGCCAATATACATGTGAGGGTTGCCTGCCATGTTGACTACTGTCATTACTGTGATTGTCCGGCCGAATCATGTCAACGGGTCTTATATAAGACTTGTTGATGCGATGTTCGGCACACTCTTCTCTGGAAGCAGTTCAGGGAGTGTTAATCTAGGAGGGAGAGTTTAGATTGGAGCAGGCATATTGACAGTGTTTAATTGCTATTGAAATACTTGTATACCCCTGCTGCACAATTAAAACAAAAGTAATTTTCAGGGCTAAATAATATTCTTTATCTAGTAAAACCACTGTTGCCTGCATTACAGTGTAAGGACAGCTGGTGGAGGGATAGTTTTGTATTAGATGGCATATAGGCAGGATTTATATGTGTTTTTCCCTGCTCTTTCCGATTGCCCTGGCGATGTGGGTAATGGTAGTTGGGCTTGATGACAGCTGTGATACTGCCACTGCACCAAGGCAATCGGAACGAGTCAGGCAAAGTGCCAGAATTGGTGCATCTAATGTGATGTGCCATTTCTTGTGTGGCTGCAGGCTTGTATTTTTAGGCCCGGAGTGACACAATAATAGCTATCTGCTTTACCTTGGCTGTTTATCAAAAACATTGTTTGTTTTCCCATTTATTTATGTACAGTTAGGTCCATATATATTTGGACAGAGACAACATTTTTCTAATTTTGGTTATAGACATTACCACAATTAATTTTAAACAAAACAATTCAGATGCAGTTGAAGTTCAGACTTTCAGCTTTCATTTGAGGGTATCCACATTAAAATTGGATGAAGGGTTTAGGAGTTTCAGCTCCTTAACATGTGCGACCCTGTTTTTAAAGGGATCAAAAGTAATTGGACAGATTCAATAATTTTAAATAAAATGTTCATTTTCAGTACTTGGCTGAAAACCCTTTGTTGGCAATGACTGCCTGAAGTCTTGAACTCATGGACATCACCAGACGTTGTTTCCTCCTTTTTGATGCTCTGCCAGGCCTTCACTGCGGTGGTTTTCAGTTGCTGTATGTTTGTGGGCCTTTTTGTCTGAAGTTTAGTCTTTAACAAGTGAAATGCATGCTCAATTGGGTTGAGATCAGGTGACTGACTTGGCCATTCAATAATATTCCACTTCTTTGCTTTAATAAACTCCTGGGTTGCTTTGGCTTTATGTTTTGGGTCATTGTCCATCTGTAGTATGAAACGGCGACCAATCAGTTTGGCTGCATTTGGCTGGATCTGAGCACACAGTATGGCTCTGAATACCTCAGAATTCATTCGGCTGCTTCTGTCCTGTGTCACATCATCAATAAACACTAGTGACCCAGTGCCACTGGCAACCATGCATGCCCAAGCCATGACACTGCCTCCGCCGTGTTTTACAGATGATGTGGTATGCTTTGGATCATGAGCTGTACCACGCCTTCCCCATACTTTTCTCTTTCCATCATTCTGGTAGAGGTTGATCTTGGTTTCATCTGTCCAAAGAATGTTATTCCAGAACTGTGCTGGCTTTTTTAGATGTTTTTTAGCAAAGTCCAGTCTAGCCTTTTTATTCTTGATTCTTATGAGTGGCTTGCACCGTGCAGTGAACCCTCTGCATTTACTTTCATGCAGTCTTCTCTTTATGGTAGATTTGGATATTGATACGCCTACCTCCTGGAGAGTGTTGGTCACTTGGTTGGCTGTTGTGAAGGGGTTTCTCTTCACCATGGAGATTATTCTGCGATCATCCACCACTGTTGTCTTCCGTGGGCGTCCTGGTCTTTTTGCATTGATGAGTTCACCAGTGCTTTCTTTCCTTCTCAGGATGTACCAAACTGTAGATTTTGCCACTCCTAATATTGTAGCAATTTATCCGATGGGTTTTTTCCTGTTTTCGCAGCTTAAGGAAGGCTTGTTTCACCTGCACGGAGAGCTCCTTTGACCACATGTTTACTTCACAGCAAAGCCTTCCAAATGCAACCACCACACGTCAAATCAACTCTAGGCCTTTTATCTGCTTAATTGAGAATGACATAACGAAGGGATTGCCCACACCTGTCCATGAAATAGCCTTGGAGTCAATTGTCCAATTACTTTTGGTCCCTTTAAAAACAGGGTGGCACATGTTAAAGAGCTGAAACTCCTAAAGCCTTCATTCAATTTTAATGTGGATACCCTCAAATGAAAGCTGAAAGTCTGAACTTCAACTGCATCTGAATTGTTTTGTTTAAAATTCATTGTGGTAATGTCTATAACCAAAATTAGAAAAATGTTGTCTCTGTCCAAATATATATGGACCTAACTGTATTTATTTATTTATTAGGTTAATCCATGACCAATAATTTTGTAGAACTAACCATAGATATTCTGTGGATGTAGGCTTGTGAAAATCCTTCTTGTAAAAATTTCTTCATGTAATCCCCAGACAGACTTGATGATGTTGAGATCATGTGCAGTTGTCAACCAACTAAATACAACATGTATAAAAAAAATAAGTAATTTTACAATATTGTTATTTCTCAACTCTCACATTGCTGAAACCGTTAAGATGCCGAAGTAATTTATAAAGCGTAACAAAAGTCCTCCTGCAATACTTCACTGATAAATCGGCTCAATCAAGGGTAAAGGTGCTTCTAGAGGAAGTAAAAATAGGCACTAAATTTGGGGTCCAATTTAATCTTCCCTATGGGGACTCTACTTTTCTATGTTTATCGCTCTATATGTAACACGTTGCTAATTGATTTATTCATTGGTGAATCTCTAACATCACATTTTGAAAACAAAAAACAAAGAGACAAGGAGATTAAAAATATTTTAGAAATGTTGCATCCAATTTATCATTCGTTGCAAAAGCATCTAATATGGCATCTAATAAATCTGTACAGTCTATTTTAATATGCAGACTGCACCAAGAAATCACAGTAATTCTGAAATAATCCCTTAAGAATACTCACATTTGTAAATGTCTTCTCAGTTTGCTCATTGAAATAAGAGTAGCTGTTTTTGCATGCTGACCCACTTTTTTGCTCTACTTTGGTATTTTTTCTCTAGTCCTTTGAGGCCTGATTTGCAGAACGTCTTCCTATATACTGGATCCGCTTATAACATTCTGTTTGAAAATCTAAGCAATGTCAACTACAGTTCTTTCATCAGACATCTTTAAAATAATTTGTTATGCAAAAGCAATGATATGAAACCATGCAATTTTTTATAACCCTCTAGTTCAAAGTAACTTCAGTATATTGCTTATGTGTAAATTCTGCAAGAAGCCTTTAAATGCAGTGGTTAAGATAAGTGCCCTATAATGTCAAGATATTATTTCATCTGTTTGAGTGCGATTCGGTTTTCATTACCATATGACATATTTTCAGATTCCTAATATTAATATTCTCTCTTGTGTTCCTACAAATGTTCACAGCTGTTAAGTCTTCCTTTTGCTCACTTATATCTGCAGTGCATGCATTTTGCCTATATTTCTTTCTGGCAGAGTGTTATTTTTAGACGTTTTTTTAAGATTTACAACTACTTACAATAAATACGTACAGTACATTTTTTTTTAATTATACATTTCGACAAAAAAGATGTAGTACATATGTCTTTGGTCTGTGTAAATCAATAGAACCCCATGTATAGATTGAATAGTCTATTTGTTGAAGATAGAGATACATACTGTATGTTTCTTTCTTGAGATGCTCCCTAATAAAATGTTACAGTCCATGTTTTTAACCCATATTCACATTTGTGTCTTGGCTTACATTGGCACCATGGCCCTCAAAGTGTTAAAGGGGTTGTCTGGTCTAAGGCAATAAGTTGGTATTCATTCTTTGTGACTGCAGACTTGTATGCCGTTAGAATTCTCTGGTGCCATCATCACTAGTGGCAGGCGCGTGACTGCCAATATGAGATTTGCATACATGTGCCAACTAGACGTGGGAAGCTTTTCTCAATGCAAGTGTAATAAGCAAGACTGGGCTTGTCTAGTTGGAATGTGGCTGAAAGTATGCAAATCGTATACTTGTGGTTGCATGAATGCCCGCTCCCAGCGCCAGCAACGGAGAACCCTCACAGCATGTATTTCACGCACTGTTTGAATTCACAAGTCTGCAGTCACATAGGGTGAGAGCAGACTTTCACATAGGGTAACTGCAGACTTTCCCATAGGGTGACTGCAGACTTGTAGCCTTAGGCCAGACAACCCCCTTAAGAATCAAGATAGAGTCAAGATTCCAATTGTTTTGACGACAAGAATCATAGTGCATGCGTGCTGATGTTGCCAACCAAAATGACAAAATTGTGGATTGGACCCAGAGTTGGTTGTTTGTGATGGCTATGTGAGCGAATAAAAGCCTAGTACAAAGAATTTGGTGACAGATCTGTGGGTGGTGGAGGCAGTGATAATGAGGTTTGAGGGGTATAATCTGACAATTCTGTCAAAGATCTCATATCCTATTAGCACCTATTACCTCTACAATAGCACTAGTTTTTTTTATTGTTCCCTATATAGTGCCAACATGTTCCGCAGTCTTGGAAAAAGACAGATATCTCTCAAACCATTGGGGAAGAACAATTCAATCGTAAAGGAGCCAGCTGACTATGAAGTCTTATAGGCAATTTCCATGTTAGAAGTATGCAAATTACCTCTCTTTTCTCACACTAACCACCTAAGCAAGGTGGTTTTTAATAATGTTCAAATCTTTGGAAATTCTAATTTCACAGGATCAACTTTTTTTTTCAAAAATTTGATTTGCATAGATTCGATTCACCTTGAATCACAGTAATGCAATGCTGTGAATACATGTGTCCAACACTCTGAGGTTTCTTAAGCCTGTATCCAACTCCTCTCAAGTTCTTTAACATAAACACAGCCTTAGTAATGTGACTGTTTCACCATAGAAACAAATGGTAACCTGGTAGTAACTAACATGCCATTTAACAATACAGTGAACTGATAGACTTTTCATGCTTTTTAAAATTAAAAAAATTACCCCTCTCAGTCATTTGTAATCCGTCTGACTGATTTGTGCATAATACTGACTGAAACTGACAGTGTTGCTGTCAGAGTTAACATGATACTTCTGCAGTTGGGATTAGTGATGTGCCATACATTCCAACATAGCCTCCATCTCCTCCCGACTAATCTGTTTGCCAAAGCAAATTAAGTCAATTGGGACCTGAGTTTGGCAATACAACTGCCTGGACAGCTGGTGCCAGTGATGGTGTTTCTGCGGTTGCTAGCACCTCTCACAATCTTAGTCACAATATGGAACCATTTTCTTTTATACTACCCCATCTTTTTGCCATGCCACTACTTATTTTACTATACATTATGTACAACACTATAATTAACTTTTGACAGTCATTTCATCCCAATTATTCAACACTTAGCAAAAAATGGCAAAAAAGGAAAATAACCAGCTCACCCTTATAGATTTGTCCAAACAGTAGGGAAGCCCTCGATCACGCTACTGCACAACATCCATACAGGATGTTCGAGAGAAAAAATTATCTAGCTTCCAATCGTGGTGAAGATAAAGTATCCTTTTAATGTAAATGTTTAAAAAATATACACACTGAAAAACCAAATGCTTTTTTAACACAAAACACATTCTTAACCCCTTCATGACCTTGGATGCACTCTGTATGTCTTGGTGAGTTGGTACTTATCGACCTTGGACATACTGAGTATGCACAAACGCTGCCAGGTGTCAGCTGATTCTGATGGCTGACACCCGGCATTCAGTGCAGGAGGAGTGCCTGCATCACTTTTGGCACTTTAACTCCCTAAATTCTGAAATCTCAGCCATTAGCAGGCATGCAGATCTATGCCCCTGTCATCTCGGGTGCCCGGTCATTGCCATCGTGACTCGTTGTCATCACGACGACATCCGAGTCACCAGGCTACCACAAACCCCTTAGACCATGTGCAGATCATGGTCTCAGGGGCTCATGCAGCATTGATAGTTATAAGCCATTGCAAACGGTGTCAATTTCCAATTTTTTCACAAATAAACGCAAGTCATATCAAAGAAAATTTACCACTATTGTCAAGTACAATATGTCACAAAAAAACAATCTCAGAATCAGTGGGATCCGTTGAAGTGTTCCAGAGTTATTACTTCCTAAAGTAACACTGGTCAGAATTGTAAACTTTGGCCTAGTAATGAAGGTGCAAACAGGCGTGGGGGATAAAGGGATTTAAACTTGTTCTGACTTATTGTACAGGGTGGGCCAATTATATGGATACACCTAAATAAAATGGGAATGGTAGGTGATATCAACTTCCTATTTGTGCCACATTAGTATACGGGAGGGGGAAAACTTTTCAAGATGGGTGGTGACCATGGCGGCCATTTTGAAGTCAGCCATTTTGGATTCAACTTTATTTTTTTCAATGGGAAGAGGGTTATATGACACATCAAACTTATTGAGAATTTCACAAGAAAAACAATGGTGTTCAAAGTGCTGCCCAATGTGTTGAATTGTCAATGCAACCCTCTTCTTCTTCCCTCTTGACACACTGAAAGCAACACCGCAGAAGAAATGCTAGCACACGCTTCCAGTATCCATTGCTTCAGATGCTGCACATCTCGTATCTTCACAGCATAGACAATTGCCTTCAGATGAACCCAAAGATAAAAGTCTAAGGTGGTCAGATCGGGAGACCTTAGTGGCTACCACATTATGGGTGTCAGGTCCGAGCATTCCTTCATGAACAGTTTCCTGGAAAGTGGATTGGTCATCGTGGGCCAGATGAATGGCCAACAAGGTCTTCCAATGTGCACTGCTCTGTACTAACATTTGCTATTTTGTGGCACTGTGTATTCACAAAAAAACATTCCATGTGGCATTGCTATAGAGGGGTCATAATTTGTAAAGTGAAATCATGTTGACCCTAAAATAGAATAAGTGAGCATTATTTAATTCATTTCTCTAGATCCCAAATGACCCAATCCAATTGATCTGAAAACATATAAGGACACCATGTCGGCATAAGAGAACGCAAAACTTACAAGCAGATTGTCCTAAGTTCAGATTGGTGCCCTTGACTCCTGCTCTTCAAGACAGCATTCATAACCACTGTTTAATTATATTACCTCAAAATAGAGACCTTTCTGCTCTACCTGAGATGAGAAAGTGAAATAAATTGGCAAGCCCTAAGAAAAAAATTACTTTCCACAAAAAATCCCAAAACATTTTTTTTAAGTTAATTTCATAAATGCGCTCCACATCACAAAGAAAACATTGTAAAATCTATATATTTAGAAAAACCTTATTTCTTGACCAGAAATCCATTTCTTCCCCATCAGTTTAGGATATTCAATTTCCTTGAAACTATGAAATATTAGATAACCCTGGGAAAGAATGGGAACATCAGGAGAACACATGTTGGCATAGAGATCTTGGTAAAATATATGAAGGTTACAGACTGCCGTTGTGGAAAGAGAACCCATAAATATGTGGGATACATTACTCATTTAGTTGTCAGTATGGGACATTATATTTTCTGTTCATCTGCACTAGTACTCTTAAATAGAGATAGATAAGTAACAATCTTTCTGCTTTAACTGATGTCTCTGGAATGTAACGAGAGCAACAAAATAAATGCTGTGAGATTGACAGTTCCTGGGACTAAAAGACCCATTATATTGATCCACTGTAGTTGGAACTGAATCCTAAAGTAGAGGGTAATTGCTTTCTATCCTTGAATTGTTACTATTAGAAGAATGATACGGCTTATGTTATCAAATTGAAAGCATTTAAGTGCCACATTATCCTTCACAGTGTTAGAGTGACACTCACCACAATAAAGTTCAGCTGTGTAAATGGAATGAGTTATTTACTCACCACCGAACTAACACTGTTTGAGGCCAGAGGTATGTATAGGTTGAATCTCTTGAGTTACTTTTAATGTTAAAAGGTGAATCCAACTATTACTTAGGGAAAAAATATCATAGTCTGCCACAATCCAATGTTGACAGTACAACCAATATGGATATTCTAACTGGATCATTCTATAAGTTCCCATACATAAAAAATAACTGTGTCATGGGCAGTGGCAGTTATGGGCCCCGGTGCGAACTTCCAAATGGGGCCCCCCCCTGTAGCCCTGCCATACAACTCAATGTAACCCCCATAGAATACAACGCAGCCCCCCTCATAGTATAATGCAGCCCCTCCATACAGGGGCAGTGAGAAAGACACAAGCAAATGGTGACGAGGGGGCAGGGGAGAGGGCACAAGGGTAACATAGGGGGGCTAGGGAGCGAGGAAGACAGGCACAAGGGGAAACATGGGGGCTAGGAGGCAGGGGAGAAGGTTACAAGAGGACTAGTGGGCAAGGGAGACTGACACAAGGGGACTAGTGGGCAAGGGAGCCTGACACAAGGGGCACACGGGGACAAGTGGGCAAGGGAGACTGACACAAGGGGACACAGGGACAAGTGGGAAAGGGAGACTGACACAAGCACAAGGGGACAAAGGAGACAGGCACATGGGGACACACAGAGACTAATGGGCAAGGGAGACTGGCACACGGGGACAAGGGACACAAGCATAAGGGGACAAGGGAGACAGGCTCAAGGGGACACACGGGCCCCTGACCTGCCAGAGCCGCTTGGAGCTGCGACCGCTGCAACTGTGGTAATTACGCCCCTGCCTCACACACACACACACACTACAGATATCACACACACACACACTAAGATATCACACACACACTACAATATCACACACACTACAGATATCACACACGCACACACACACTACAGATATCACACACACACATACTACAGATATCACACACACACCTAGAGATGCTGGAAAAGCGTGCGTTGTTGACTGATCTGAGTTGGCTCGATTCTCTCAGATGAGAGAGTATACACTGGTGTGACCCATGCCTAAAGCCGAGTAGAGGGTCTGGCTATCTCCAGCAGCTCCATAGACAACGCATGGAGCGGAGGTCGAGCACTTGCACCTCCACTCAAGCCAGGGCGAGCCCAGCTCCCAGCCCCATTCTCTTGTATCACTTAGGGGCCCCAGCAGTCGGACCCCAGTGATCAGTGATAGGATAGGGGATGACTTCCTTTCTTCTTGGGAATAACCCTTTAACTATAAACTCACCTTTGCCTTCATTCCTGATTCTTGTTGAACTATTCCAGTCATAGGCAGTAAGAGGACTGCGACCTGCAGGTCCAGATGTGAAGCAGAGGGGCAATACTAGGGTGCAGTATGGCCCATCACAGCCCTATTATCTGCAGGTTTGGGGCACTAGTGGGGAATGTGTGGGCACCATGGAGCTGATGATGCACAGTGCAGGTATTTCCCCCTAGTGTGGGTGATGCAGCAGATCGTGCCCATGCTATTTGTGCCCTCTGATGACATGGGCTATTTCCAGGTCCCCTGTGTATATATACACGCCATGGTGTGGGCCGGGGACAGCCACACACAGCTCCTCCTGCACAATGCCCGCCTTCTCCTACCTCCCCCAGGCACACGGCAGCGATCACACCCACTTCAGACCCATGTGCAGCCCGGAGAGGATCGTGCTCATCCGCCTCCCCCAGCCAAGTTTTGGGGGGCCGGGGAACAGCATGCAGTTCTCTGCACCCCAACTCCAGAAGAGCCAGAAGCCGCCGCCGTCCTCCTCCCCTCCGGACCTGCGTACATGGCTTAGCGACATGGTGCAGCAGGAAAGCATCAGGCCGGCATCGCCGGAGGAGAGTGGCCAGTACTGCCTCCCCGGCCCCTCCGATCAGGGCCCCCGACACCCCCGCACCCCCCTTCCTACACCACTGGTTGCCGTGCAGGAGGAATCTCCTGCACTGCAACATGCTGTTGGGTGCCTCTGACCTGCCGGGCCCCTGACCTGCCGGGCCCGGTCGCACTGGCGACCCCTGCGACCGTGGTAGTTACGCCCCTGGTCATGGGTGTGTCAGGTGTAACAGACAGCCATCCTGGATCCGGCTGCAGAAGGTCATTGCTTTTAGCTTTACAAGCACCATCTTGATTTTTGTATCTCTCTTATGGAGTGATATCCTTCTCCCTCTAGGACCCAAGAGTTACCTCCACCTTCTGCTGCTAATTTACACATCGTTGCTGAAGGTTTAAATAACTTCAGTCTCTTCAGCAAGGTGCTGGTGTTAGCTCAATTTCCCTCTGTCTGGTTGGAAGTATTAGCAGTTGGCTAGTCTTCTTGGAGTACTCTTGGAGGATTGCTAGCATGATATCACGGTGGTCCTCTCAAGCTTAGTGTATCACCTCATTTGTCCAACCTCTCTTTCTTTAGTTGTAGTGGAGACCGACTAGCACTCATCCCGTCCTTTCTCTATCCAGGCCCTATCAATGGAGTCAGGCAGGGATTAGGTTTAGGTTCCAGCTTGGCGATAGAGGCAGAACCTATTTGGAGATGTCAGGTGAGACAGGGTGTTGTTAGATCGTCCTAGGGGTCTCCACTCCCCCTTCGCTAGTGTTTGGGTTTCCCCTCCCTCTCTCTGTTGTTGTGCACCTTGCTCCTCTCTCACCCAGCAATGCAAACTGTTGTCAAAGGTTTATGGGTGCGTAAAAGTGTTGGTTGGAACTCCTTGAAGGAACATATACTTCAGTGCACCTTCCCATCTATATCTTTTGTATCTATGCCTGACCTCACCTCCTTGAGTCAAAGCAATGGTTTTAAATGAAGCAAAGAAGTCTGCAGATTAGAAATTAGTTAGTCTTTTGAAATTAAAATTTGCTGACTTTGCTGAATCTTTCCTCTCAAAATTAATTTGCGGTGAATACATTTGTGTAAATCTCAATACTGGAAAGGTTGTAATTGCTCAGAAAATACACATGGGGAATGTCAGAGAGGACCCTGCTGACCATAAGAGCTTACACTCTACAGGAGAGAGAGAGGTCGCCACAAGATGTCATACAGCAGGGCATTATGGGGAAGCCCATTTGGCAACGCAAAATGACATTAGCCAGCTCGTTGATGCTTCAGCAGTGTGAGAAATTAAGTAAGGCAATTTTTTTTTGTGAGCCGTGAGTATCAAAATGGTTGAGTTTACTTGAAGCTGCAAATTTTAGGAAAATTCTACTCTATCTTTGCACATTAATATGCTCAGATCTACTTGAAATAGATGGAAAGCAAGAAGGGGAAAGGTAGACTGGACTGATTGGTCCTGCTTAAGGGTGCACTGATCACAATCATTTTAGGCTGACTTCTTTTATAGGAATTTGTCAGCAGGATTTCATCCCTCAAACAATTTTTATGTGCCGCAGCGCTTTCCTAGACAAGTCCAACAATACATTTACTGTTCCTCCATTTTGATTCCAGCTCTATTCTATGCTCAGCATCACCTCCTCCAGTTTCACTGACAGCCTGTATGCTCTGAGTTTTTAAGGTAAATTACCATAAGTAGAGCAAGAGCGGGTGGTACAGGGCAGATAATAGAGCTGGAGTGACAGAGAATTTAGATCTACCACGGATCTTCTCCCTAATTTGCATATCAATTTAAAAGCTGATTTTTCATTAACCCGAAGAACAGACTGGCCACGTAAAGTCTTTGAAGTGGCTACATGAACAGATAAATAGTTGGGGTGTGAAATCCTGCTGACAGATTCCTTTCCTAACTAACTGTCTTTGACCTTTATGGGTGCCCATAACAGTTTGTCAGCTCTCTATGTGCCATAAACATTGAATCACAAAGATACCGCAAAATATTCAAAGCAGGCAGAGAGCCTCTTTGGAAAGAATTTAGATGTATGTACAGGAAGGAATAGAGGGTTGGTGGAATTTTGCTCACCTATTTCTGTTGTCTACTCCAATAGTGCATGTAATGCAATCACTCAGACTCTAGCCTCTTTAATTGGTCATCGAATCTGACAGTTCCCTAATTATGGGAGTTATGTAGAGAATAATGTCAGAGGGATGTTTATTGTAGTGATTTTTTGCGGCCATGCAGACAAATCTAAAATGTGTTCAGAAATATCAGATTTATTAGTCTGAAATGACAAGACAATTCAAAGTATAAAGCCTTCTAAGCATCGTTCAGAAAAGTTGGGAGAAAGGGACAGAATAACTATTTTAAACTAGTTGTCTGGTTTAGAAAATTCCTTCCCAAACCCTCGATAGATGGTTACCGGCCTCCTCTGCAGTCTATCATCTTTGGCAACACTTTCAAGCTCTTTCTGGTTAGGCTGGTAAGTGATAACTGAAGGTGGCCAGATGGCTGGATGGAGCCTCTTCGTGCTGAATCAGAGAGCGCACAATTTGCGTCAGTAGCACAATGATGCTGCTAATATGACCTGTCAATCAAGCAGGAGAACATGACTACGTGGTAGGCAGGTACCCGGCAGGAACTGGATCAGTGCCCTCCTGATAATAAATCAGTCAGTCCCTTGAGGCACGCAGAAAATAAAAATTAGGACAATCTGGCAAAGTGTTCATTACTGGAAGATGAAGTTGCATCATACTTGAGTACAGTGTTGGCGTACAAATGGAGATTCTTCACATTTACAATAGAAAGTACCATAATGCTTCATAATAATATTATGTTTGTTAAAAAAAATGCTTAATTTTCACCTTTTAAATGTATTAATTTTTAGTTATGCAGCATAAATTTCATGTCTACACTTGTGTGGTTCTGTGTTCATGGACATTACGAGGTGACTGGTAACTGATATACAGCATGTTGTGCTGATCGTGAGTTGTAGAAATGAGACAGTCATTGCAGATCAGTGTAAATCAATGCTTAACAATCAATTAAACTCTGCTGAGCCTTTAAACAGCTACTGTACAAAAAAAGTGCTTGCCGTGGAAAACACACCGCCGTACTTGTAAAATGTTGCCTACTGCAATTTTTTGCATTATTTATTTTTCTCACTTATATAGCACCACTAATTCCACAGCCCATTACAGACATTATCATCACTGTTCCCATTGGGGCTCACAATCTAATTTCCCTATCAGTATACCTTTGGAGTGTGAAGGAAAACCGGAAAACCTGGAGGAAAACCCACGCAAACACGGGGAGAACATACAAACTCCTTGCAGATGTTGTCCTTGAAAATATTTGAACACAGGACCTCAGCGCTGCAAGGCTGCAGTGCTAACCACTGAGCCACCATACTGCCCATCATTATCGGATGACTAGTAAATTCATCCCATTTTTCTCTTTTAATAAAATACTTGTAGTGTCATTAACAAAAAAACCTAGAGCATCATTTGCTAGATCTGCTGATCCTTGATAATCCATGTCCATACTGTATGCACAAATTGAATAATGTCTCGAAGTATGGACAATCTCTTTCACCAGTAGAATAATGATCGCAGTTCCAGAGTTCGTGTTCACGATGGAGCTGAGGAGAAGGGTTGTCCGCCAAGGCCAGTGCTATGTTCAATTGAAGGATGGTCTGAGTTTGTATCTATTGCAGAGGAAGGAGTCACGAGTTCCCCACACCACCATGTAGAGGAACGTTTCTGTAGAATATGCCAATGTAATTGCATCACCTTAAGTCATTATTCCAGCATGCTCTGGAGCTGTTGGCTTCCAAGATACCGGGAAAAGGATGAAGACTGACTTGGCAGCATGGACAGATGAGGGAGTTTTAGCAGTAGTGAAAGGAGATAGTGGAGCACTGTGTGACCACTTGGGGGATCAATATTAAAGTTAGAGGGGCCATTTAGGGGGCATTATTAGGATATGGAGATGACATAAGGGGACATTATTAAAGTTTAGGAGCACCATAAGGAGACATTGTTCATGTATGGAGGCCACACAGGGGGACATTATAAATGTGAGAAGTCATAAATGAACGTTTTTAATATTTGGAGTCACCAATATGAGACATTATTAATGTATAAGGAGAGTATACGGGGACTCTGTAATGTATAGGGGCCATATAGATGGATATTTTTAATTTATGGGGTCTACAAAGGGAATTTTACTATTTTGGGAGCAGAAAGAGGGACAGTACACCTTTATGAGGGCATAATAAATGCATTTCTATTTTATGTGGGACACATAGGGGAACATCACTACTGTGTTTTATTTTATTTTGGGGGGTCAAAAGGGAGGTACTGCTACTATAGAATTGTGAGAAAACGTGGCGAGGGTGCTCTGGACAAGATCCAGCAAAGATGTAGTGCTGAAATAAGTCAGAGAAGTCTATGCAGATTAAATAGAAAAGCGAAAATGACTCAGTTCAAATAGAGATGTCACTAGTGAGTATCTGAATTTACCTGTGCTGTATGCACTGATACTGTCCACTATACGGTCACTGTATGGAGGTAATATTAATGTTAGTACTGTGATTTTTATTAGTTATTAGTATGGCGATTTTTAATAGGTCGTGGCCTTGTATTTGTCTCTTGCATTTGGTATGATTAATATGTTGGTCTTGTTATAGGGTGTTTTGGTAAGTATCAGGATGATGGTTATCATCTGACTATGTGGTAGTAATATATGTTCATGGTGTGGCAGCATTTTTTTGCCCTTGCAAGTGGTATTGCTGAACGAACACAAACTGGAAAGTTCAGGGTTAATACCGAATACCTAGTGTCCGGTAACGGATACCGAACACGGACTACTTACTGTATGTCCAGTTTCCTTTTGGGGTCCGGAAGTCTAATAAAGCTTGATGAAAGGCTGCAATTAAGAAGTTTTTAAGGCTGTGGGCACTTCTATCTCTATCACAGCCATTTGAAGTAATGACATGGCTGTGATTAGCGGGCGCAACATGTGACCGGCCCAGACAGTTAAAATAAATAAATAATAATAAAAAAAATGTGTGGTCCCCTTAATTTTTAAAAGCGGCCTAGGGAAAACAGACAGCTGTGAGCGGGTATTTTTAGAATTGGAAGGGCCAATATACAAGATGCTTCCCAGGTTATTAATAGTAGCCAGCAGCTGTCTGCGTAGCCTTTAATGATTATTAAAATGAGGGGACAATCCAAAAAAAGATGTGGAGCCTTCCCTACTTTCAATAAACAGCAAAGGCTAAGCAGACAGCTGCAGGATGACATTAATAGGCTGGTAAGATGCCATGGATATTCGCCCACTTCCAGACTAATAACACCAGCCCTTAGCCACCGCAGAAATGGTGCATCCATTCATAAATAAGTAAAAGAGGATCGGGGAATGCTTTGTGCAAATAAAGGACTTTCTTGGTGTGTGTGGTTATTGCTTTTGACTACATAGTTAGTAATGGGGGTGTCTTATAGATGACTCTCCATTACTAATGCCTGGGCTTGATGTCAGTAGACATTACACAGCTGACATCAACCCAAAATCCATTACCCTGCTTGCCACCACACCAGGGCAAGCGGGAAAAGACAAGGCTAAGAGCCAAAAATTGGGAAAGCTAATGAATGCACCATTTCTGGAGCAGATGAGGGCTAGTGCCCATTACCAGCCTATTAATGTGTGCTCAAAGCTTTCTGTTTAGCCTTTTCTGGTTATTGAAATAGATGGGAACCCACCTCATTTTCTAAGGGTCCCCCCATTTTTAATAACTAGCTAAGGCAAAGCAGACAGCTGGGTGCTGATATTAATAGGCTGGAAAGCTAAATAGATATTGGTCCCTTCTCAACATAATAAGATCAGCTCACAGCTGCCTGCTTTCCCATGACTAGTTATTAAAAATAGAGCAAACTCTACATCATTTTTTTTTCACCTCCTGATTCAACATTATTATTTTTGATTTTTTAAAATTCTATTTCATTTTAAGTCATTTTTCTATCCACATTTTTTGCAAGGCAATTGTCCTGCTTTTTACCTCATTTTGCTTCCTTTTGCAACCACTTAGTCCTTACTACGACCATTTTACAGCACCAAAGTTCAGGTTCCTATTGATTTCTATTAGGATTGGATTCGGGGTCAAGTTCGGATCAAAACCAAACTTTTTTCTCAAGTTTGACTAAACCCCGAACTTCCACGGGATAAATCATCCCTACTCAGTAACAGTACAATGAAACATTTTATTCGATATGACTGTGTTATTTTGAAGTAATACTCATAAAATTATCTTCTGGTTGAGCTTTTTAGTTGGATTGCATAAACTATATGTGTCATTTTTTTTATGGGGGGCTAGCACAGTGTCTATCAACATTACTGGGCCCACACATCTGAGGAGCATGCTAGTGTGGAGGAAAAGGTGACAGGTACAAGTTTCACCCTGGGACCATAGGACTTTACTAACTCCACTGCCTTGCACAGTATACAGTACAGACCAAAAGTTTGGACACAACTTCTCATTTAAAGATTTTTCTGTATTTTCATGACTATGAAAATTGTACATTCACACTGAAGGCATCAAAACTATGAATTGACACATGTGGAATTATATACTTAACAAAAAAGTGTGAAACAACTGAAATTATGTCTTATGTTCTAGGTTCTTCAAAGTAGCCACCTTTTGATTTGATGACTGCTTTGCACACTCTTGGCATTCTCTTGATGAGCTTCAAGAGAATGATCCTCTATATACTATACCACACAGGAGAGCTGACACATCCTCTATATACTATACCAGACAGGAGAGCTGACAGATCCTCTAAATACTACACCGCACAGGTGTGCTGACAGATCCTCCATATAATACACCACATAGGAGAGCTGAAAGATCCTCTATATACTACACCACACAGGGGAGTTGAAAGATCCTCTATATACTACACCACACTGGAGAGCTTACAAATCCTCTATATACTACACCACACAGGAGAGCTGACAGATCCTCTATATACTACACCACACTGGAGAGCTGACAGATCCTCTATACTACACCACACTGGAGAGCTGACAGATCCTCTATACACTACACCACACTGGAGAGCTGACAGATCCTCTATATACTACACCACACTGGAGAGCTGACAGATCCTATATACACTACACCACACCAGAGTGCTGACAGATCCTCTATATACTACACCACATTGGAGGGCTGACAGATCATCTATATACTACACCACACAGGAAAACTGACAGATCCTCTATATACTACACCACACAGGAGAACTGATAGATCCTCTATATACTATACCACACAGGAGAGCTGACAGATCCTCCATATACTACACCATACAGGAGAGCTGACAGATCCTCTATATACTATGCCACACAGGAGAGCTGACAGATCCTTTATATAGAACACCACACAGGAGCTGACAGATCTTCTATATACTACACCACACAGGAGAACTGACAGATCCTCTATATACTATACCACACAGGAGAGCTGACAGATCCTCTATATACTACACCACACAGGAGAGCTGACAGATCCTCTATATACTACGCCACACAGGAGAACTGACAAATCCGCAATATACTACACCCAGGACCGTATTTGCCATTAGGCACTTGAGGGCACATGCCTAATGTGGAACGATGCAGGGGGGCGGCACCTGAGCAAGTTTTTTTTTTTCCAATTAATGTCTGGCGTCACCTCCTGACTGCCCGCCCCAATCCCCCCCACCGGCCGCCCGACCGCCCGCCTCCTGGAAGATGTTATACTCACCCTACTCCAGCGATGCCTGGTTTCAACATCGGCAGCTCTCCCTGTGTGAGCGGTCATGTGGTTCTGCTCGTTAAGGTGATGAATATGGATGCATATTCATGACCTTAATGAGCGGTACCACGTGACCCCTCACGCAGGAAGAAGGTGCTGCGCCGGGACAGAGATGGAGGGATGTTCGGCGCGGTGTGGGAAAGGTGAGTAAGACAGCCAGGGAGGATGATGGGGAGGATGAAGGAGGACGGGGAGATGAGCCATGCAAGATGGGAGTGGGGAGCCGATGAGCCATGCATCCAGGATGGTGGGGGGATGAGCCATGCACACAGGAGGGGGGGAGATGAGCAATGCATACAGGAGGGGGAAGATGAGCCATACATCCAGGATGGTAAGGGGGCATGAGCCATGCACACAGGAGGGGGGAGATGAGCCATGCATACAGGAGGGGGAAGATGAGCCATGCATACAGGAGGGGGGAGATGAGCCATGCATACAGGAGGGGGGAGATGAGCCATGCATACAGGAGGAGGGGGGAGATGAGCCATGCATACAAGAGGGGGGGAGATGAGCCACGCATACAGGAGGGTGGAGATGAGCCATGCATACAGGAGGGGGGATGAGCCATGCACACAGGAGGGGGGGAGATGAGCAATGCATACAGGAGGGGGAAGATGAGCCATGCATCCAGGATGGTAGGGGGGCATGAGCCATGCACACAGGAGGGTGGAGATGAGCCATGCATACAGGAGGGGGAGATGAGCCATGCATACAGGAGGGGGGAGATGAACCATGCATACAGGGAGGGGGGAGATTAGCCATGCATACAGGAGGGGGGAGATGAGCCATGCATACAGGAGGGGGGAGATGAGCCAAGCTTACAGGGAGGGGGGAGATGAGCCATGCATACAGGGAGGGGGGAGATGAGCCATGCATACAGGATGGGAGGGGGGAGATGAGCCATGCATACAAGATGGGAGGGGAGCATTATACAGTATGGAGTATCATGTGTGGCCAATATACAGTATTGAGCATCATGCGTGGTCATTATACAGTATGGAGCAGCATGTGTGGCCATTATACAGTATTGAGCATCATGTGGGGCCATTATACAGTATTGAGCATCATGTGTGGTCATTATACAGTATTGAGCATCATGTGTGGCCATTATACAGTATGGAGTATCATGTGTGGCCATTATACAGTATGGAGCATCATGTGGGGTCATTATACAGTATGGAGCATCATGTGTGGCTATTATACAGTATGGAGCACTATGTGTGGCCATTATACAGTATGGAGCATCATGTGTGGCCATTATACAGTATTGAGCATCATGTGGGGCCACTATACAGTATGGAGCATCATGTGTGGCCATTATACAGTGTTGAGCATCATGTGTGGCCATTATACATTATGGAGCACTGTGTGGCCATTATACAGGATTGAGCATCATGTGGGGCCACTATACAGTATGGAGCATCATGCGTGGCCATTATATAGTATGGAGCATCATTTGTGGCCATTATACAGTATTGAGCATCATGTGTGGCCATTATACAGTATGGAGCATCATGTGGGGCCATTATACAGTTTGGAGCATCATGTGGGGCCATTATACAGTATGGAGCATCATGTGGGGCCATTATACAGTATGGAGCACTGTGTGGCCACATATTTTTATATTTTTTGTTTATAATTATTTTTTATAAAACAGTGTGATCAGCAGTACTAAATGGGTGTGGTTGGGGCATGGATATGGGTGTGACTAGTTGTGAAATGGGTGTGGTCAGAGGCGCGACCTAAAATTTGCCGCGGCGCGCTATGCGCGCTGCAAGCCTTGTCCCTCTTTCCCTTCTTCACAAGTTGGGAGGTATGGTACCGCATTTGCCGGATCACAGCAAGTGCCGTAAATGTCCACAAATCCCATAGGGAATGAATGAGGCCGAACGCAGCATTGCAGTAAGTGACCGTTATGCGGCAGATGCGGAAAAACTGCTGGATCTGCTGCAAAAGGCTACTTTCACATCAGCGATTTTTGCCAAATTCACTGCCGAGAGTGTCATACTCACCAAAAGGGAAAGCAGCACTAAAAGTGCCTAGGGCAGTATAAACTCTAAATACGGCCCTGACTACACCAGACAGAAGAGCTGACAGATCCTCCATATACTACACCATACAGGAGAACTGACAGATCCTCTATATACTACACCACACTGGAGAGCTGACAGATCCTCTATATACTATGCCACACAGGAGAACTGACAGATCCTCTATATACTACACTACACAGGAGAGCTGACAGATCCTCTATATACTACACCACACAGGAGAGCTGACAGATCCTCTATATACTACATTGCACAGGAGAGCTGACAGATCCTCTATACTACACTACACAGGAGAGCTCACAGATCATCCATATACTACAGCACACAGGAGAGCTGACAGGTCCTCTATATAATACAACACACAGGAGAGCTGACAGATCCTCTATACTACACTACACAGGAGAGCTGACAGATCCTCTATATCCTACATCACACAGGAGAGCTGACAGGTCCTCTATATACTATGCCACACAGGAGAGCTGACAGGTCCTCTATATAATACAACACACAGGAGAGCTGACAGATCCTCTATGCTACACTACACAAGAGAGAGCTGACAGATCCTCTATATCCTACATCACACAGGAGAGCTGACAGGTCCTCTATATACTATGCCACACAGGAGAGCTGACAGATCCTCTATATACCACACCACACAGGAGAGCTGACAGATCCTCGATATACTATACCACACAGGAGAGCTGACAGATCCTCTATATACTATACCTCACAGGAGAGCTGACAGATCCTCTATATACAACACCACACAGGAGAGCTGACAGATCCTCTCTATACTATACCGCACAGGAGAGCTGACAGATCCTCTATATACTATACCACACAGGAGAGCTGACAGATCCTTTATATACTATACCACACAGGAGAGCTGACAGATCCTCTATATACTATACCACACAGGTGTGCTGACAGATCTTCTATATACTACACTACACAGGAGAGCTGACAGATCCTCTCTATACTATACCGCACAGGAGAGCTGACAGATCCTCTATATACTATACCACACAGGAGAGCTGACAGATCCTTTATATACTATACCACACAGGAGAGCTGACAGATCCTCTATATACTATACCACACAGGAGAGCTGACAGATTCTCTATATATCACACCACACAGGAGAGCTGACAGATCTTCTATATACTATACCACACAGGAGAGCTGACAGATCTTCTATATACTATACCACACAGGAGAGCTGACAGATCTTCTATATACTACACTACACAGGAGAGCTGACAGATCTTCTATATACTACACCACACAGGAGAGCTGACAGATCCTCTATATACTACATCACACAATAGAGCTGACAGGTCCTCTATATACTATACCACACAGTAGAGCTGACAGGTCCTCTATATACTACACCACACAGGAGAGCTGACAGATCCTCTATATAATACACCACACAGGACAGCTGACAGATTCTCTATATACCACACCACACAGGAGAGCTGACAGATCCTCTATATACCACACCACACAGGAGAGCTGACAGATCTTCTATATACTATACCACATAGGAGAGCTGACAGATCCTCTATATACTATACCACACTGGAGATCTGACAGATCCTCTATATACTACACCACACAGGAGAGCTGACAGATCCTCTATATAATACACCATACAGGAGAGCTGACAGATCCTTTATACTACACTACACAGGAGAGCTGACACATCCTCTATATACTACATCACACAGGAGAGCTGACAGATCCTCTATATTCTATACCACAAAGAAGAGCTGACAGATCCTCTATATACCACACCACACAGGAGAACTGACAGATCCTCTATATACTATACCACACAGGAGAGCTGACAGATCTTTTATATACTATACCAAACAGGAGAGCTGACAGATCTTCTATATACTACACTACACAGGAGAGCTGACAGATCTTCTATATACTATACCACACAGGAGAGCTGACAGATCTTCTATATACTACACTACACAGGAGAGCTGACAGATCTTCTATATACTACACCACACAGGAGAGCTGACAGATCCTCTATATACTACATCACACAATAGAGCTGACAGGTCCTCTATATACTATACCACACAGTAGAGCTGACAGGTCCTCTATATACTACACCACACAGGAGAGCTGACAGATCCTCTATATAATACACCACACAGGACAGCTGACAGATTCTCTATATACCACACCACACAGGAGAGCTGACAGATCCTCTATATACCACACCACACAGGAGAGCTGACAGATCTTCTATATACTATACCACATAGGAGAGCTGACAGATCCTCTATATACTATACCACACTGGAGATCTGACAGATCCTCTATATACTACACCACACAGGAGAGCTGACAGATCCTCTATATAATACACCATACAGGAGAGCTGACAGATCCTTTATACTACACTACACAGGAGAGCTGACACATCCTCTATATACTACATCACACAGGAGAGCTGACAGATCCTCTATATTCTATACCACAAAGAAGAGCTGACAGATCCTCTATATACCACACCACACAGGAGAACTGACAGATCCTCTATATACTATACCACACAGGAGAGCTGACAGATCTTTTATATACTATACCAAACAGGAGAGCTGACAGATCCTCTATATACTACACTACACAGGAGAGCTGACAGATCCTCTATATACTAGACCACACAGGATAGCTGACAGATCCTCTATATACTGCATCACACAGGAGAGCTGACCGGTCCTCTATATACTACACCACACAGGAGAGCTGACAGATCCTCTATATAATGCACCACACAGGAGAGCTGCCAGGTCCTCTATATACTATTCCACACAGGAGACCTGACAGATCCTCTTTATACTATACCACACAGGAGAGCTGACAGATCCTCTATATACTACACCACACAGGAGAGCTGACAGATACTCTATATAAAACACCACACAGGAGAGCTGACAGATCCTGTATAAACTACATAACACAGGAGAGCTGACTGATCCTCTATATACTACACCACACAGGAGAGCTGACTGATCATCTATATACTACACCACATAGGAGAGCTGACAGCTCCTCTATATACTACACCACACAGGACACATCCTCTATATACTACGCCACACAGGAGAGCTGACAGATCCTCTATATACTACACCACACAGGAGAGCTGACTGATCCTCTATATACACCACCGTTCAAAAGTTTAGGGTCACCCAGACAATTTTGTGTTTTCCATGAAAACTCATACTTTTATTAATCAAATGAGTTGCCAAATGAATTTAAAATCTTGTGCAGACATTTTTATATGAAATAATAATTTTTACAGGAGAGCTGACAGATGCTAGATGTGCTTCACCCCTCTTTGCTTGTTTAATGCACTATAGTTCAAAAAAACCTGTAGATGCTTCAAGTTTGAGAATTTTGTGACATTTCATGTCTAAAGCTTTATAGACAAGCGTTCATCCAGTAAAAAAGGTCTAGTTTAGGATATTAAAGTGAATATAGACAAGGTAAGATATATTGTACCAAACTGTATTACCTTGAAGAAAATCACTTCACTTCGAGTTCCCTTCACTTTCCTGGAAAGGTGACACCGTGTCATAATTGTTACAATTACTGGTGTTATTTAAGCATTTGGAGCCACTGAACATTTGTCTGAGGACACCAGGTGGAACACATAATAAATATATGACTACTGCACTGAATTGAAGGTCAGAAACATTTTACACATTAATTGCATTCAGTCTCGTCTAATTTTATTGGAATGAATAAAAAAGTGATAAATTTAGATTGATGTATGAGAGATTTATTGCACTTACTTCATACAAAGCATATACAAATATCAGATCTGGATGTGTCACTTGACTCTTTGATAGGGATGGGCGAATCCAAACTGTAAAGTTCGGGACCGTACCGAACACATAGTGTTCGGTCACAAGGTCCCAAACACGGGTTTCCATGGGAAACTCGTGTTACAGTTTGGGTGTAGTTCGGGTTCAGGGCCAGCTGTAAAAGAAAGAATAAAATTAATAATAAACATTATAATTATACTTACCTGTCCAGCGACGTGTCCTCCCATCCCGCTGTCTCCCGACCACATCAGATTCCGGGGCCGCTCATTACCTTCCTGTGGTATTCACTGCACTTGGCAGTCTTTGGCTTTTTCCGGCACTGTTCGTGCAAATTTTATTCTTTCTTATACAGCCCAGACCCCCTATACCATATCTGTAAAGTCCTAGTTTGGGGTTCGGATGCAAGTTCACATCATCTCCAGCCCCGAACTCCAACTTTACAGAAAAACCTGGGCAAACCTGCCGATCCCGAACATTGGGGCGTTCGCCCATCACTACTCTTTGTGCCTGCTCTAATGGTGCACTGACATAAGAGTTTTACCTGAAGTCCTATGTAAGATAACAAACTAAGTTAAGACAAAATCAGGTGAACTACTTTTGCCTATGTCTTGGAAGTATGAGCAAAGCACAAGATTGCATCTGTCTGTTTTCCTTGTACTGTACAAAAAAGTTTTTACATTGCAGTGGCCAGTGTTCACCACTGCATTCAGCAATTGGTCAAAACTGTCAAGTGCCCATCTAGCTGGCACTGAAAGCGTGGATACAACAGGGAGAACCAGGAAACTTGATCTTGTCCATCTCTAGTGTGATCTCTATGGATGGATGGATGGATTATTTATTACCATCTATTGCTATCGAAGACTGCTGATAGGTTGCCATGACCAACCCTGTTTCCACCTTGTTTGCAGTGCTAATTGGTCCAGCCTTTGCCTGTGCTTCAATGGAGATCATCATTTTACCATGTAGGAAAATACCAAAGTATTATGCTCAAACAATTTAATAGTTTTTAGGTTGAAAGTAGACAAAAGTCCATGGAGTTCAACCTACAGCCTAACATGTTGAATCAGAGGAAGGCAAAAACCCCATGGGACAGACTAATTCCCTGCTTCAATGATCCATCACAGAATCTAGGGATAATAACCTGTAATATTATATTTTTCCAGAAAGCTACCAAGATCCACCATGAAATTTTTGCAGTGAATCAACCATTATAACATTATGTGGTAAAAAGTTGTTCCATAATCTCACTTCTCTTACAGAAAAAACTGTCTTCTGTGATTATGATTAAACTGTTTTTCCACTAGACGTAGTGGATGCCCCATGTCATCATCATAGGCCTAAGTGTAAAGAGATATTTAGAAAGATCTGTACTGTTCCTTCATAAACACGTGCTACTCACAAAATTAGAATATCATCAAAAATGTAATTTATTTCAGTTCTTCAATGCAAAAAGTGAAACTTATTTATTACATAGAGTCATTACAAACAGAGTGATCTATTTCTGTTAATGCTGATGATTATAGCTTACAGCCAATGAAAACCCAAAAGTCATTATCCCAGTAAATTAGAATAATTAACAAAAAACACCTGCAAAGGCTTTTAAAAGCATTTAAAGCATTCTGTTTCAGTAGGCTCCACAATCATGGGGAAGACTGCTGACTTGACAGGATCACTAGCAAAATCACTAGCCTGAATACACAACAAAGAATAAGGGATGATAGACAGGTTAAATTGATATACAAAATATTATCTTTATTATTAAAAATCAATTAACAACTGGTGAGGGGGAAAGGGATATACAAAAAATGTCACACATAATGTACTGTGAAGTTGGAAGCGCATTGGCCTGGGCAGGTGACAGTGGGAAATAACACATCAACGCAATTTTAAAACTCACCACTGAGCATACTTATACCATGTCTTATTGTCACATAAGTTGCCTTTATAAAATCATTAGCCTTCGGAGCATATCTATCAATCACAGCTCTCACTTTCCTGAACAGTCTGCTAGTTTAAATGCCATGTTATCTCTATGGGTAAATGATAATAATAGTGTAGACTCAGAAAAAGTGAATGTGTTACAGCAGAACTTGTGCTGAACTTAATAGTTCTACTAACAATACAGCTTTGCAACCTGCCTGGACTGTCAAGGAGTAGTGCCCTCTGGGCCAGAAACCAGAAGGTAAGGAGACTGCAAGACTGTGAGATGCTCATGAGAAAATTTGAAAATATCCTTTAATTTTCATCCAGTCCTAGTGCACACCACAAACACTATTCATAAAGTTTTATCAGACAAAGAGCAGTGCCTGAAGGGTCCTACATATAGCAACACAAGACATAGTGTAGTAAATTTCATCAAAGTTCCCGCACAAGTTTCTAATTTAATTGATGCAGTATCTTGATTACGTCCACCCATCTGAAGTTTGATTTGGAAATTTTGAGCAAACAGTTGCACATTGTTGCTATTCCGTCTATTCTCTATGATATTGTTGGAGCACAGAATAGAATCAAAATTTAATTAGTAAAATATATTAATTTCTTAATCAGTAAGTAGTGCTTCATCTAGAGCCACAGCCAGTAGTGTAGCCCTTTAAACCTGCTCCATATAATTGTGTTAGTTTTCTGGTCACCACAATCTGTATTTTCCATGCAGCCTCAGTGCACCATTTAGCGAATTGGCATACGTGCTATTTAATGTAATACTGCGGGTGTTTAGCTAAGAGATTATATTTTATCACAAAAGGAATCTTTCCCTCATAGGTGAAATAGGTTACTCAATCATAATCTCCAAGTTACATTCATGTCTGCAGATAATGCTTCTTTTCACTCTGCTACAAGTTCAGTGACCCGAAAAGGAGGCTTTTCAAGTCGTTGGGTAGAAGAGATTAAAACTCTATCCAAAGTAGATTTAAATAATAAAGGAAATAACTTAATAATAGTCGGAGCACTGCTGCTTCTTGGAGAATGGCCTAAATATTAGCACTGTCACACAAATTATGACTTATAGCTGAAAATAAAGAATTAAAAAGTGCCATTCCTTTCCTTCTAGAAACATTGATGGAAAATACACTCAGCAACATTAAAATTGCAACCAGAAGCAAAAGTTGTGGAATTATTGAAATTACAGGATCGATAGATATGTTAATGATATGCACATATTGAAAAATGAAAATAAGATTTTCAAAACATCTTAATTTATCTAGTATAAAATATGAGCGCTATGCACAGAAATCCCCACACCTTGGCAGCTATCAATGAGGTTATTAATGGTTGTTTGAGGAATGTTCTGCCACGCTAAAAGCACTTGGCCAGGTAAATCATCAAGACCCAATGCTGGCATCTCCCTTTCCAGTTAATGACCAATGTTGTCTCAGATGCACTCAATGGGAGATACAGTAAGTCTGGAGATGATGTTGGCCATGATGGCATGTTTACGCCACACTGACTGCTGATTGTAGCACAAAGAAC
This sequence comes from Ranitomeya variabilis, assembly GCF_051348905.1. Lineage (NCBI taxonomy): Eukaryota > Metazoa > Chordata > Amphibia > Anura > Dendrobatidae > Ranitomeya > Ranitomeya variabilis. The sequence continues at coordinate 15,708 of NW_027508009.1, read as the reverse complement.
ATGTGTCCTGATTGTTTTACTTCTTCCACCTCCAAAACAATGTAATGCCAAGCTATTAGTTTACTTGGAGTGAAAATTAGAAGGGCCTGGTTCCCATACAATATGCCACTGCACACCATAATCCTAGGAGTAAGACTGGTAAGACATTATCTCGTGAAGGCCTCTTCATGACGTTGCCCATGTGGTCTCCATGTGGAAACTAAAGGCAGGATTTGAGCAATGGAGATTGGAATGGAGGTTTATTCTCTTCAGTCCTGCTTTTTTCATGGATGCAATAATAACGGGAAATTGGTCTGAAGATGCCATGAGGAGACTTTTCAAAGGGAACATCACACCACTCCTACTTCCCATCTAGACTTCCTTGTGGAAGCACTGACAGCTCGGCATTTAGTTGATTTAGTTGTGGTACCAGTGGTATGGAGATTTATCCAAAAATGTTCCGGAAGCCATTTTTAACATAAATATTTCAGGCCCCATGTTGCATATGCTACTGTGAGCAGCCTGTGTGGCCTAAATGTGCTACCATGGCCAGAAATGTCAATGACAATGGTGGGCAATTGCAAAAGTAGCTGCCAGGAGCGGATCTTGATGATCAAGGGCATTCAGTGTGGCAGAACATTCCCTAGAGAATCCCTGATGAAGGAGGACGGTACCTCAGAAACATGTCAGATAATCTTCACTCTTCTTTTCTGCTTTGATGAAAGCTAGACCATCCAGAATGCTATTGACATTGTTTGATGCAGCACGAATCCAAAGTGTAAGATCCACCACACTCCCATCCAGCACATCGCAGACCACCATTCATTACAGAAGGCCAGCCAGATAGGGGCAACTCATACTGACAGGTAAGACTCATCAGCCTATTCACATTCACTTAAGGGGCATTGTTTTTTTCAGAACTTTTTTCTGATAAAAGTTGATCAAGCTTGTTAATTTCAGATTTCAGCGTGGGGCTTTATCTATTTGTGAGTTTCTACAATAGATGATGTCAGTGAAAAGAAGGATTGGATGTGTTGAATTTCAACTCCTGATCTTTTTGCTGTAAGAGGAGATAAACCGCCAATAGAGGAGTCTCGAGAGGACAGAAGTGTTGGGCAGTGGCTTAATCCTCAGTCTTTGTTGAGAACACATGAACATGAAGGATAACATGTTCGCATGGTGAAATACAGTCCATTTAAAAAAATGGATAATTCCTTAAGCAATGTACATAGGGGGTCGATTCATCAAGCAAGTCTTGACAGAGCACATGGTGCCGTGTCATTAATGTGTTTCGCGCCTCTAGTAAGTGGCGTAGGCCTCTGCGCATTGCACCAGGAATGCTCATCCAATGCCTATCATATCTTCTTTGGTGTAGACTTCATCAATTTTATGAGTGCTGTAGCTACGCCCCCAACATGTTCCTACCACTTCAGAGGAGCTGATCCAGAGTAACATAAATAGCCAAAAGTTTTCTGTGGCATAAAACCTTTGATTAATTGGCCCTTTGTCATTTACTAATGTCCCATGAGATAACTGTTGTTTTGACGCTCGTTGGGTTCTCCCTTCTGACTCCCTATGCACATGTATGCTCCTCTCCTTGGAGTGTTATCTTACAGGAGCATTGTACTTTACTGTATGTTACACCTTTACTGTCTTAGCTTTCCAGGATAACCTCTATGTTTACCAGTTCTCTGGATCTAACTGTCAGGATCTGTTTTGCCTTTTCCGTCTCCTTCTTTGTTTTTTTATTAAGTCAGTTATTAATATTTTATTCATTTAACATACCGCATACATTCCAATCTGGCACAGAGATTATTTCCGCAACCAATATTTATTTTGCCAATAGTGGTTTCATTAGACATCCTGCATAATATATGTGCAATAAGAATGCCACACTTGATGGATAAACACCTTGAAAAATTCTCACTGTCTAATAAATAAAATTGAATTTAGGAACCCTATTTATTTTAGACAAACATGCCATGGATTATAAAACGTCCTATCTAATGGATTGCTTCTGATCGTGCATAAATAAATTAAAACTTTAATAGGAAAAATATCGCTTTACATTTTCGTAATTCATTTCTTGTCTAATAATATTATGAAAGCGCACATGTCATATAAATTTAGTCATTAAAGCAAATTTCAGGACATCCTTGTCTTGTCCCAGGCATTTTCTATTAAGAGCCGAATGAAGAAGGCGGCTGATTTCAGCTGTGTTACAGTATAAGTTACAATTATTTCTGTATCTATTTTTTGAATGCTATTTAACAAAAAATATAATAAAACAAATTTTAATTAAACAAAGAGTAAAGTATTGAAGAATTAAAAAGGTTGACTGGGAATAAACAATTGGTAAAATATCTATCGTAGCAAATTTTCGCTGATCGGGGGCCATGTCGGGCGTGGTGCAACAATATCTCTCATTATTTTCCTATTTACTCTTGGAGCTTGTTCACATGTTTTGTTTTTTATGCTTTTTACTACATCCATTTTTTATGGCAGAAAATAAAAAAAATTCCATTGTGTCCACAGAGGAAACACACTAAAAACGCATATGCGGTTTTTCTTAGCAAATTTTTTGTATCTAATGCAATTCACTGGGGAAAATCTGCACATAAAACTTTGTGTATCCGCAAAAGAAATGGACATGTTCCAGATTTGAAACACGCACCGCAGGTCAGTTTATGAGGCATAAAATGCAGCATAATAAAAAAAGGACAATGGGTATGAGATTTCTATAATCCAATCCACTTTGCTGGAACTCTAAGATGCTGTATTTGTTTGTGCTACATACATTTGCAGCGTCAAACATTTGCTGTGGGAACTTAACTTTTACAATTGGATGTTAATTAAAGGGGTTATCTAGGCTTATCACAAATACATTGCTGGGATCAGCGGACCTTATTATCCTTTATCCTCTATAAAAGTGTATTGAGAGCGACCAGGCACGTCTAGTCAGAATGTGGCAGGGAGTATGCATATTGCAAGCACTTCTATTCGGAATGTGTTGGGGAGTATGCATATCACAGGCATGTCTAGTCAGAATGTAGCCGGGAGTATGCATACTGCAGGCACTTCTAGTTGGAATGTGGCAGGGAGTATGCATATTGTAGGTATGTGTAGTCAGAATGTGGCAGGGAGTTTAAATATATCGCATGCACGCCTAGTCAGAATGTGGCATGGAGTATGCATATTTCAGGCACTTCTATTCGGAATGTGTTGGGGAGTATGCATATCGCATGCATGCCTTGTCAGAATGTGGCAGGGAGCATGCATATCGCAGGCATGTCAAGTCTGAATATGGCAGTGAGTATGTTTATCACAGACTCATCTAGTCGGAATGTGGCAGGGAGTATGCATATCACAGGCATGGTTTATCGGAATGTGGCCGGAAGTATGCATATCGCAGGCACGTCTAGTTGGAATGTGTCAGAGAGTATGCACTTCACAGGCATGTCTAGTCTGAATATGGCAGCGAGTATGTTTATCACAGACACATCTAGTCAGAATGTGGCAGCATGTGTGCATATCACAAGCATGGCTTATCGGAATGAGGCCGGGAGTATGCAAATCACAGGCACGTCTAGTCGGAATGTGGCAGGGAGTATGCATATCGCAGGCTCGTCTAGTCAGAATGTGGTAGGGAGTATGCATATTGCAAGCATGTTTAGTTGGAATGTGGCAGGAAGTATGCAAATTGCAAGCACGTCTAGTGAGAATGTGGCAGGGAGTATGCATATCGCAGGCTCATCTAGTTGGAATGTGGTAGAGAGTATGCATATCGCAAGCATGTTTAGTTGGAATGTGTCAGGAAGTATGCATATTGCAAGCACGTCTAGTCGGAATGTGGCTGGGAGTATGCATATCGCAGGCTCGTCTAGTCGGAATGTGGTAGAGAGTATGCATATCGCAAGCATGTTTAGTTGTAATGTGGCAGGAAGTATGCATATCGCTGGCACGTCTAGTCAGAATGTGGCTGGGAGTATGCATATTGCAGACTCGTGAACACATGACCGCTTTAGTCTTGCCACCAGCATCGGAGGATCCTCGCAACGCATGTATGAGAATTAATGAGTCTGCAGTCACGTAGAGTGATGACAGTCATTTGTGGTAAGCCTGGACAACCCCTTTTGTTGTGAACTGTGTTTCGGGGCTCCCTCTTGTGGTCACTAATGGTATTGTATGAGTCATGTCTTTCTGCAGGCCTGGACTTCAGCTGTTCCATTAATCTGTGGGTGTTCCCTATATAGTCCTCCTTAGGACTTAGTCTCTTGCCTGGTATCGATGTATTCAGTCCTATTTGGTCTCCTCCTGATTCCTTGCCATCTGTCTCATGCAAGAAAAGCTAAGTCCAGTTGCATACTTTGGATCATTTGCATTATCAGTGTTTTTTGTTCAGCTTGCTCAAAATGTGATTTTCTAGCTCGCTGGAAGCTCTAGGGTGCTGATATTCTCCCCTCACACCGTCAGTCGGTGCGGGGGTTCTTGAATACTCAGCGTGGATGTTTTTGCAGGGTTTTCTGCTGACCGCATAGTTCACTTTCTATTTTATGCCTATCTAGATTAGTGGGCCTCACTTTGCTAAATCTAGTTCATCTCTACGTTTGTATTTTCCTCTTGCCTCACCGTTATTATTTGTTGGGGGCTTTCTATATCTTTGGGGTTAATTTCTCTGGAGGCAAGTGAGGTCTTATTTTCCCTTTAGGGGTAGTCAGTTCTCCGGCTGGCTCGAGACGTCTAGAATCAACGTAGGCACGTTCACCGGCTACTTCTAGTTGTGTGTCAGGATCAGGTATGCGGTTAGCCCAGTTTCCACCTCCCTAGAGCAGTTCTATGTTTTTTGCACACTGAGCCAGAATACCAGAGATCCTCTACCACTAGGATCATAACACCCTTTAATAAAATGGGCATATGTGATTAAGAGATATAGTCCTTTTTTGGGAAAACCTAGAAATGTTGGATTAATAATTAAAAAAAAAAAGTTTTGGGTACAATTGTTGAAAAATGTTATTAAACCATAACCAATGACAGACAGAAGAACCTGATAGTACTGCTATTTACTGTTGTGTGATCCCCTGTTGTTTGTCACAAAGTTTCTGCAGTCTACAAGCTGCTGACAATTATTGACATAAAGGATAACAAGGTCCGCTGATCTCAGCAATATATGAGGAGACCGTATACTGCCTATTCTAGTATGTATATATGCACACACACAGCGCTACGTAGGACTCCTCCATTACAATTAATGACAGATCATGCGAGAATGTACCGTCAGACTTGTCAGACTGTAATTTTATTCATTATTTCTTTATTCTGTTGCTCATTTCATTTTTTTCCACATGAATATTTCAGAGATTTTAATAAACAGGTTGTATTTCTTTATAAGCAGCGCTTAGTAACTTTTCAAAACTGTCACGGCAGAGGCAAAAAGTGTCCACAGCGCATAATAAATTTAGTGAACATACATGATTTTTTTTTGTAAATTGCAACAGGATTTTTTTTAGCAATTTCAATCGCCATGCTTCCAATTACTGATTTAAAATAAAAATAGTTTAAAAGGAAAAAAAAATATATATATATACATATATATATTTCAATTACATATATGTGCACAGTATATATGTAGTATACATATATATATCTTTTTTCTCAGAGGAGGCAATTGGAGAAACGCGTAGAGAACGTTCGATATCTGGACTAAGTATTGTATTGATCTGTACTTCTGAGTAACATTTCGTTATATACTACTCTGCTTATGTCTGGTTCCCTGGGGGAGTTGCTCATTGCTTGTGTGATTTCCTGAACCTTAGATATCATAAGCATTTCCGGCCCTGAAATGCATTGGGTAATTGTAAATGACTGTATTGTAGACTTATGTGTTAACATATAAATGGTTAGGAGGCTGATTGCACATATGTCATCAGCTACAATATGTTTCTGAAATTAAAAAAAATCCACTTTCGTTAAAGGAGTTGTCTTGAAATATTATATTGATGACTCATACTTATGATCAGTCATCAAGATCAGATTGGTGAGGATCTGACCCCCAGCACCACCACCGATCAGCTGATCGCAGGTCCCTTGACCATCTGATGTAAACAATGTCCATAGCCTACAGCTCCATACACTGAGTAGTGGCCATTCTCAGGTACTGCAGCTCAGCACCCGCTGAAGTGAAGCTGCAGTACTCGGGAATGGCCACTACTGTGTACAGAGCTGTGGGCCTATACTCTGTGTTCATCTGCAGGACCTAGCTAATCTGCAGGATCCCACCAATCTGATACTAATGACATAACCTAATAATTGTTCATTAACCCCTTACCGACACATGACATAATGAGGCACCATGTTGGCTTACTGTCTTTGATGTGGGCTCAGCAACTTTCCTGGGAGATGATGGCCGTGTTATTCAGCCATCATATGTCTTACTGCTGTAAACCTGTTAAAAGAAGCTATCCTCCCGTGAGAGCGGCATTTACAACACGTGGCCCGGGGGGACATGCTTTTCTAACCACCCGTCAACACGCAATCGCATAATGACGAAGGGTTGCCATAACTGTCTTCTGAAGTCCTGTGTGCCGGTTTGCCGTGTGCCGTGATTTCTGCTATACAAAATACAAGTAATCAGAAGATTGCATGGATATTCTCTAATGAAAAAAAGGGTTTGAAACATCTGAAAAAATATATAAAAGTTCAAAACACCTTCGTTTTTACCCCACATTAAAAATAAAAATGCACATTGCGGCATTTCCACATCCGTAAAAGTCCAATCTATAAAAATATAAAATTAATTAACCCAATCTGTAAATGGCGTAACGTTAATGGCATTTTTCAGCAAGAGGCGATCAACACACTGTATCTACCTCAAAATGGTAATGCTAAAAACATCAGATAAAGGTGCTAAAAACAAGCCATCATACAGCTCCATGGACCAAAATTTGACAACTTTACGGGTCTGGGAAGTAGGTGACACAAGCAAGATGTTTTTTTATGAATTTCTTTTCCCACTTAGGGGTGGTACCACCATATAACATAGAGGTAATTCTGCAGACATTTTGTATTTTATACATTAAAATTGATGCCACATTCAAATGATATGTACCTTTGAAGGGTCATATAGCTTCCCCTAGCATTAGCACTACTGGCTTCTATGTCGGTCCGTCCGTCTAATACTCATACTAATGGCCAAGTATGCGCAGTTCCCTCTCCATTGAAATGGCCGTCTCAGCCATGAAGGAGAATCCCTCCGCCTCAGCCAGCCGGATCTCAACCAGCTGATGGAAAGAAGCTAGGAGTGGGGAAGCATCTAAAGTCTCTGCGCCTCCAGCCTCCTTCTTCATGACGAGATCTAAACATGGGTCTGGTTTACTGATAGCTGCTGCCAGTCCAGAGCACAACAGTTCTAATGATTCCAGCATCTGGTTGGTGCTCTGTACATAGGCAGCGTTCCTGATGAGCGTTTTGTCCGAGAGTCTTCTTTATCAGTGGCTTCACAGACCGTAGCAGCCAGTTGACAAACTCCTCACAAGTCATATGCTTCCTGCATTGGCGACAGCGATCCAGAAGACAAACATCTACTGAATACTTCACTGATCCAGCACCCCCTCTGGCCGCACAGGTCAGCCTTCGACACCTCTTTCTCCACAGTTCTCCTACTTTCTACAGACTTTCCCCAGATTCTCACCAGGAAGCTGAATCAATGGCTCAAACACTGGTACTAGGGCAGAGAGCAACAGTTGTTATCAGTTTGTCATCTGGTTGCTGCTCTCTGCACGGGGAACGGCAGAGCTGACAAAGCTCATTACACTGACAGCGTAATTATCTATGTCTATGCAGAGAGCTGCAACCAGATGGCAAACTCCTCACCACAGCTCCCAAACGCTCCTGATTCGGCGGGACAGTTTCCATCTATGTCACTGGTAAGCTGCCCTACACCACCCCTAGCGCATTACAGTATTCTCACATCGTGCGCACTGTGCCGGCGCTGGGAGTAGGCAGTCAAGGGACGGCGTGTATACGATTTGAATGCTTTCGGCCTCACTCGATTTACTTATACTGAACACGGCCACGCCATTTAGTCAAGCTCCTGCAGCTCCCGGCGTGGCACCTGAGAATTCTCACAGCGTACAGTGCACACAATGAGAAGATTCACAAGTCTGCAGTCACACAGATTTACTGCAGACTGGTAGCCTAAGGCTGGAAAGCCCCTTTAAACTCTAAGGTTAAAAAAGAGCAGCAGAGGAGCTCCATATAAAAAAATGGAGCTCTACTCCCTTTAACATATATTTTAAAATCAAATTTAGTACTTACTATATCATCTTTCAGTTTTTACTAGCCAAAGCTCTTTTTACACTATATTCTGAGATTTTCAAGCATCTCTATGTGTGGATATATTTAGCAGTACATGTTGCTTGTTTCCACTGGCCTGAGACGCTCTGGGATGTTCTCCAGCTGTCCTGTGATGTCTGTACTACATGACATTATATTCTAGGATGGTTCTGTATTGTGTTACAGTAAAATGAATCATCTCTACATAATGATATAAGGATCTGAATGAGGAATGCAAAATAAAGCTGCAGAAAAATCATCCCTGAAATTACAAATAACATTACAGACAGTTACTAAAGCAGCAAGTTGTGCTCCAGAGCCGATCTACGTGCTGCGTGCAGAGAAACAAGAAGGTGCCACTAAAGAGTTTTCTTGGATCTATCATCAGGATTATGCTTCATCTGAGAGCATCATGATGTAAGGACCAAGTCTCTAATTGCAGTGATCTGTCACTTACTTGGCTTCTTGCTGCAGTCTGTTGAAATGAGTGATTTACCTGCTGCAGATCTCTGAATGCTGAGCTCTATATAACCCCACCCACATCACTGATTGGCAGCTTTCTGTGTACACTGTGCATAGGCAGAGAGCTGCTAATCAGTGAAGGAGGCGGGGTTATACAGAGCAGTAGGACTACATGGCATGAGGTAACTAGCCCACTAGTGATAAAACACTCATTTTTATTAAAACAACAACCCACGGCTCAATAAGTTGCACATCGGTCTCTGCCCCTACATTAACCCCTTAGTGACAGAGCCAATTTGGTACTTAATGACCGAGCCAATTTTTACAATTCTGACCAGTGTCACTTTAAGAGGTTATAACTCTGGAACGCTTTATCGGATCCCGCTGATTCTGAGATTGTTTTTTCGTGACATGTTGTACTTCAAGTTAGTGGTAACATTTCTTCGATATTACTTGCGATTATTTATGAAAAAAATGGAAATATGGCGAAAATTTTTAAAATTTTGCAATTTTCAAACTTTGTATTTTTATGCCCTTAAATCAGAGAGATATGTCACAAAAAATAGTTAATAAATAACATTTCTCACATGTCTACTTTACATCAGCACAATTTTGGAAACAATTTTTTTTTTTGTTAGGGAGTTATAAGGGTTAAAAGTTGACCAGCAATTTCTCATTTTTACAACACCATGTTTTTTTTAGGGACCACATCACCTTTGAAGTGATTTTGAGGGGTCTATATGATAGAAAATAACCAAGTGTGACACCATTCTAAAAACTGCACCCCTCAAGCTGCTCAAAACCACATTCAAGAAGTTTATTAACCCTTTACGTACTTCACAGGAACTAAAACAATGTAGAAGAAAAAAATGAACATTTAACTTTTTTTGCAAACATTTTACTTCAGAACCATTTTTTTTAATTTTCACAAGTAAAAACAGAAATTTAACCACAAATTTTGTTGTGCAATTTTTCCTGAGTACGCCAATACCCCATATGTGGAGGTAAACCACTGTTTGGGCGCACCGCAGAGCTTGGAAGTGAAGGAGCACCGTTTGACTGTTTCAATGCAGAATTGGCTGGAATTGAGATCGGACGCCATGTCGCGTTTGGAGAGCCCCTAATGTGCCTAAACAGTGGAAACCCCCCACAAGTGATACCATTTTGGAAACTAGACGCCCCAAGGAACTTATCTAGATGTGTGGTGAGCACTTTGAACCCCCAAGTGCTTCACAGAAGTTTATAACGTAGAGCCGTGAAAATAAAAAATCGCATTTGTTTTCACAAAAATGATTTTTTCGCCCACAAATTCTTATTTTCACAAGGGTAACAGGAGAAATTAGACCACAAAAGTTGTTGTGCAATTTCTCCTGAGTACGTCGATACCCCATATGTGGAGGTAAACCACTGTTTGGGCGCACCGCAGAGCTTGGAAGTGAAGGAGCACCGTTTGACTTTTTCAATGCAGAATTGGCTGGAATTGAGATCGGATGCCATGTCGCGTTTGGAGAGCCCCTGATGTGCCTAAACAGTGGAAACCCCCCACAAGTGATACCATTTTGGAAACTAGACCCCTTAAGGAACTTATCTAGATGTGTGGTGAGCACTTTGAACCCCCAAGTGCTTCACAGAAGTTTATAACGTAGAGCCGTGAAAATAAAAAATCTCATTTTTTCTACAAAAATGATCTTTTTGCCCCCAAATTTTTATTTTCACAAGGGTAACAGGAGAAATTAGACCACAAAAGTTGTTGTGCAATTTCTCCTGAGTACGTCGATACCCCATATATGGGGGTAAACCACTGTTTGGGCGCACCGCAGAGCTTGGAAGAGAAGGAGTGTCGTTTTACTTTTTCAATGTAGAATTGGCTGGAATTGAGATCGGACGCCATGTCACGTTTGGAGAGCCGCTGATGTGCCTAAACAGTGGAGACCCCCCACATATGACACCATTTTGTAAACTAGACCCCTTAAGGAACTTATCTTGATGTGTGGTGAGCACTTTAACCCCTTAACGACCGCCGATACGCCTTTTAACGGCGGCCGCTAAGGGTACTTAAACCACAGCGCCGTTAATTAACGGCGCTGTGGAAAAAGTGAATAGCGCCCCCCAAAGTCGGATTTTCTCTGGGGTCTCGGTTGCCGAGGGTAGCCGAGGCCCCAGAGAACATGATTCGGGGGTTTTTTACCGACCCCCGAGTTGCGATCGCCGGTAATTAACCGTTTACCGGCGGTCGCAACAAAAAAAAAAAAAACGCGATGTGCCGTTTAATTTCTCTGTCCCACATCGGAGGACAGAGAAATAGGGTCCCCGATGGCCCCCAATAGCCCCCCGATACTTACCTACCTCCCCCGGTGCTCCTCGTGGGTCCCCATGGGCGTCGCCATCTTTTTTCCGGGAAAAGATGGCGGGCGCATGCGCAGTACGCCCGCCGCCCGGCACCCGGAAGATCTTTGAGGTCTCGGCTGCCGGGGGTAGCCGAGACCCCAAAGAACATGATCGGGGTCGGTTTGCACCGACCCCTGTTTTGCGATCGCCGGTAAACTGTTAATTACCGCAAAAAAAATAAATAAATAAAAAAAAGCGATCTGTATTTCTCTGTCCTCTGATGTGATCACACATCAGAGGACAGAGAAATAGGGGGATTCGGGGACCCTAACATACTCACCCGGTGTCCCTGGGTCCTCTTCTGTCTTCTCCTGCCAGCCGGCTTTTTCCTTATGGCGGGCGCATGCGCAGTGCGCCCGCCATCTGCTGCCATCTGCCGGCCGGCAGGAGAACACGAGTTGGGGCTAAAATTAGGGTTAGGGTTAGGGTTAGGGTTAGGGTTAGAGTTAGGGTTAGGGTTAGGGTTAGGGATAGGGTTAGGGCTAGAGTTAGGGTTAGGGTTAGGGCTAGGGTTAGGGTTAGGCTACTTTCACACTAGCGTTTTTTGGCTTCCGTCGCAATGCGTCGGAGAAAAAACGCATCCTGCAAAAGTGCTTGCAGGATGCGTTTTTTCTCCATTGGCTTGCATTAGCGACGCATTGCGACGGATTGCCACATGTCGCATCCGTCGTGCGACGGATGCGTCGTGCTTTGGCGGACCGTCGGCACAAAAAAAGCTACATGTAACTTTTTTGTGCGACGTGTCCGCCATTTCCGACCGCGCATGCGCGGCTGGTACTCCGCCCCCGCCTCCCCTCACAATGGGGCAGCGGATGCGTTGAAAAAACAGCATCCGCTGCACCCGTTGTGCGGCGCTTACAACGCTAGCGTCGGTACGTCGGCCCGGCACACTGCGATGGGCCGAGTACGACGCTAGTGTGAAAGTAGCCTTAGGCTTCTATCACACTTGCGTCGGTACGGGGCGGTCGCAATGCGTCGGCCCGACGTACCGACGCACGTTGTGAAAATTGTGCACAACGTGGGCAGCGGATGCAGTTTTTCAACGCATCCGCTGCCCAGTCTATGTCCTGGAGAGGAGGGGGCAGAGTTACGGCCACGCATGCGCGGAAATGGCGGACGCGACGTACAAAAAAAAGGTTACATTGAACTTTTTTTGTGACGACGGGGCTAAAGTTATGGTTAGGGTTGGGGCTAAAGTTAGGGTTAGGGTTGGGGCTAAAGTTAGGGTTAGAGTTGGGATTAGGGTTTGGATTAGGGTTGGGATTAGGGTTACGTTTGGGATTAGGGTTAGGGGTGTGTTGGATTTTGATTTGGTTTTGATTAGGGTTATGATTAGGGTTGAGATTAGGGCTGTTTTGGGGTTAGGGTAGTGATTATCGTTAGGGTTGAGATTAGGATTATGGATCGGGTTAAGATTAGGGTTAGGGGTGTGTTGGAGTTAGGGTTGGAGTTATAATTTGGGGGTTTCCACTGTTTAGGTACATCAGGGGGGTCTCCAAACACGACAGCCAATTTTGCGCTAAAAAAGTCAAATGGTGCTCCCTCCCTTCTGAGCTCTGCCGTGCGCCCAAACAGTGGTTTACCCCCACATATGGGGCATCAGCGTACTCGGGATAAATTGGACAACAACTTTTGGGGTCCAATTTCTCCTGTTACCCTTGTGAAAATAAAAACTTGGGGGCTAAAATTCTTTTTTGTGGGAAAAAAAAATATTTTTTTATTTTCACTACTCTGCATTATAAACTTCTGTGAAGCACTTGAGCATTCAAAGTTCTCACCACATATCTAGATACGTTCCTTAGGGGGTCTAGTTTCCAAAATTTGGTCACTTGTGGGGGGTTTCTACTGTTTAGGTACATCAGGGGCTCTGCAAACGCAACATAACACCCACAGACAATTCTATCAAAGTCTGAATTCCAAAATGGCGCTCCTCTTCCGAGCTCTGCCGTGCGCCCAAACAGTGGTTTACCCCCACATATTGGGTACCAGCATACTCAGGACAAATTGGACAACAAGTTTTGGGGTCCAATTTCTCCTGTTACCCTTGTGAAAATAAAAATTTGGGGGCTAAAAATATTTTTTGTGGGAAAAAAAAATATTTTTTTATTTTCACTACTATGCATTATAAACTTCTGTGAAGCACTTGAGCATTCAAAGTTCTCACCACATATCTAGATAAGTTCCTTAGGGGGTCTAGTTTCCAAAATGGGGTCACTTGTTGGGAGTTTCTACTGTTTAGGTACATTAGGGGTCTGCAAACGCAACATAACGCCCGCAGACAATTCTATCAAAGTCTGCATTCCAAAATGGCGCTCCTTCCCTTCCGAGCTCTGCCGTGCGCCCAAGCAGTGGTTTACCCTCACATATGGGGTACCAGCATACTCAGGACAAATTGGACAACAACTTTTGGGGTCCAATTTCTCTTGTTACCCTTGTGAAAATAAAAACTTGGGGGCTAAATAATCTTTATTGTTAAAAAAAAAATATTTTTTATTTTCATGACTCTGCATTATAAACTTCTGTGATGCACTTGGGCATTCAAAGTTCTCACTACACATCTAGATAAGTTCCATGGGGGGTCTAGTTTCCAAAATGGGGTCACTTTTGGGGGGTTTCTACTGTTTAGGCACATCAGGGGCTCTCCAAACGCGACATGGCGTCCGATCTCAATTCCAGTCAATTTTGCATTGAAAAGTCAAATGGCGCTCCTTTGCTTCCGAGCTCAGCCATGCACCCAAACAGTGGTTTACCCCCACATACGGGGTGTCGGCGTACTCAAGACAAATTGTACAACAACTTCTGGTGTCCATTTTCTCCTGTTACCCTTGGTAAAATAAAAATTTGGAGGCAAAAAGATCATTTTTGTAGAAAAAATGCGATTTTTTTTATTTTCACGGCTCTACGTTATAAACTTCTGTGAAGCACCTGGGGGTTTAAAGTGCTCACCACACATCTAGATAAGTTCCTTAAGGGGTCTAGTTTCCAAAATGGTGTCATTTGTGGGGGGTCTCCACTGTTTAGGCACATCAGCGGCTCTCCAAACGTGACATGGCGTCCGATCTCAATTCCAGCCAATTCTACATTGAAAAAGTAAAACGACACTCCTTCTCTTCCAAGCTCTGCGGTGCGCCCAAACAGTGGTTTACCCCCACATATGGGGTATTGACGTACTCAGGAGAAATTGCACAACAACTTTTGTGGTCTAATTTCTCCTGTTACCCTTGTGAAAATAAAAATTTGGGGGCAAAAAGATCATTTTTGTAGAAAAAATGCGATTTTTTATTTTCACGGCTTTACGTTATAAACTTCTGTGAAGCACTTGGGGGTTCAAAGTGCTCACCGAATATCTAGATAAGTTCCTTAAGGGGTCTAGTTTCCAAAATGGTATCACTTGTGGGGGGTTTCCACTGTTTAGGCACATCAGGGGCTCTCCAAACGCGACATGGCATCCGATCTCAATTCCAGCCAATTCTGCATTGAAAAAGTCAAACGGTGCTCCTTCACTTCCAAGCTCTGCGGTGCGCCCAAACAGTGGTTTACCCCCACATATGGGGTATTGACGTACTCAGGAGAAATTGCACAACAACTTTTGTGGTCTAATTTCTCCTGTTACCCTTGTGAAAATAAGAATTTGTGGGCGAAAAATTCATTTTTGTGAAAACAAATGCGATTTTTTATTTTCACGGCTCTACGTTATAAACTTCTGTGAAGCACTTGGGGGTTCAAAGTGCTCACCACACATCTAGATAAGTTCCTTAAGGGGTCTAGTTTCCAAAATGGTATCACTTGTGGGGGGTTTCCACTGTTTAGGCACATTAGGGGCTCCCGAAACGCGACATGGCGTCTGATCTCAATTCCAGCCAATTCTGCATTGAAACAGTCAAACGGTGCTCCTTCACTTCCAAGCTCTGCGGTGCGCCCAAACAGTGGTTTACCTCCACATATGGGGTATCGGCGTACTCAGGAAAAATTGCACAACAAAATTTGTGGTTAAATTTCTGTTTTTACACTTGTGAAAATTAAAAAAAATGGTTCTGAAGTAAAATGTTTGCAAAAAAAAGTTAAATGTTCATTTTTTTCTTCCACATTGTTTCAGTTCCTGTGAAGTACGTAAAGGGTTAATAAACTTCTTGAATGTGGTTTTGAGCAGCTTGAGGGGTGCAGTTTTTAAAATGGTGTCACACTTGGTTATTTTCTATCATATAGACCCCTCAAAATGACTTCAAATGAGATGTGGTCCCTAAAAAAAAATGGTGTTGTAAAAATGAGAAATTGCTGGTCAACTTTTAACCCTTATAACTCCCTAACAAAAAAAAAATTGTTTCCAAAATTGTGCTAATGTAAAGTAGACATGTGGGAAATGTTATTTATTAACTATTTTTTGTGACATATCTCTCTGATTTAAGGGCATAAAAATACAAAGTTTGAAAATTGCAAAATTTTAAAAATTTTCGCCATATTTCCATTTTTTTCATAAATAATCGCAAGGAATATCGAAGAAATGTTACCACTATCTTGAAGTACAATATGTCATGAAAAAACAGTCTC